>NC_084613.1:68553927-68853927 GCF_033978795.1 Nerophis ophidion | reverse complement strand
CCAGTTCCATTGGCAGCAAAACAGGTCCAAAGCATAATACCACCACCACCACCATGCTTGACAGTAGGCATGGCATTCCTGCCAATGGAACTGGTGCTTTACAGAGAGTAAATGGGGCAATGAAAAAGGGATGATTACCTCCAAATTGTCCTCGTTTTTTTCCGTCAATCCTCAGATTCCAGTCAGGGTGAAGATAAACAGCTCCGCAATGGGGCGTGGTTGGCCATGGTCTTCTAGTTTTACTCACCTGGCTGGAATTGTCAGATGTGTTGGAATCCAGCTCGAAGGACCAAGAAGATGTCAGGTTCAAACACTGATGACATCTTATAAACAGACAAGGAGCAAGGAATCATGCAGAGACAGAGTTCAATTTAGCTCATGGGGAGAACGCATGGAGCTGCACACTTAGTCACAGTCTCGCCCTGCGCTCTAAGGTAGAGGTCCCATGTCCCTCTATTTATTCAGGAGTTCACCAGTCAACATCACTGAGGCCGCCTGTAAAAGGAGTGGTCACATATTTCATTCAAAACAGCTACAGTACGCAAAATACGTGACGGAATGTTCTGGGGCCTTGTGGTTTCGCCTTGTCTCTGCTTCGTCTGCGTGCAGTCGTCTTATCTTCATCGAGGTCCTTGGAGTCCTTGGCTGTTAGCGGGCTAAAACAAAGATAACATCTGCAGCTGAGGCCACCCCTCAGACAAGAAGCTTTGTCCTTGCACAGATAGAAAAAGTACAACTTGAGCACAATAGCTAATAACTATAGCAATGGACTTTAAGCATACTAAAGCTCTGTGATAACTTACAAATAATTATTTTAACAACTACCAGCAGTTTAGCTACTGGTATCGATTCCTAGGTACCGAGAGTTGTCAGCGTACAATGTGAAAGACACCCATCCCTGGTCCGTACTGTATATCCTCATAAGGACCAACCTCCTCAGCAGTGGACATTTTTTTTTGGTCTATTTTGTCAGAGTTACAAGTTTCAGGGGGGAAAAATAGCCCAAGATAAATGTCCACTGCAGTAGACGCTGGTTCTCAGGAGGACACACCTGACTGCGTTGTTGTGGCGCATTGTGTTTCACTCATTGTACTCACCACATGAGGAGAGACAATCTCAACAAGATTGACAGTCCTGCAATCTCCATCAGGTTAATCCATTTTTTTTTTTCACCTGATTGCCTTTGCAGTCTTGTCTTTAATCTCCAAGCAACAAGACTGAGAAACGAGATCAAGTTTTTGTTGTGCCCCCCCTTCTTTCTGAGTCTTTGGAGACAATCTGTCGACCTAATCCCCACCGCCAACCTGCGTGTCAGCGCATCTCTTCTCACTGCGTCAGTCACCATTCAAGTGTGCCATCGTCACCCGTTGGCGGTCCACATCTCGTTTCACGGCTCCCTGGGCTTTCTCTGCCTGAAGGGAAAAGGCGCTCTAGCGACGATGAGAATTACTACACAATGTCACAGCGACTATTAACCGAGGCTGACAGCTGAGGTGGCGCCGGCGAAGATCATTACACTGCTCCGTGGAGAAAAGGATGACATGGCAGCGTGGATTTAATACAAATCTTTTTAGAAGGGCTTAGGTTATATTTCAAGAGACTGCTTTAAGCTTCTAAAGTGATTCATATGAAGCGGTTTAAATCACGCTGAAGGATATTACATTTGACTTCCAGAACAAAAGGTAGCAGGTTGATTGATGGCCCGAAAGGGGGCACACCGTCTTCCAGCACCTAAATATACAAATAAGAACTAAACCGACATTCTTGGTAAAACACTGTATGTTGGTTACGTTCCACCAATTTTTGTGCTTTAAGTCAACATCATGCACAAAAACACACACCTTTGTTCAGCAAGCATCAAAAAAGATGTAAATAATGACTAGGGATGGTTCAGAGGTGGGTAGAGTAGCCAGATATTGTACTCAAGTAAGAGTACTGTTACTTTGGAGATGTATTACTCAAATAAAAGTAAGGAGTAGTCACCCAAATGTTTTACTTGAGTAAAAGTAAAAAGTATGTTGTGAAAAAACTACTCAAGTACTGAGTAACTGATGAGTAACCCTCCATCCATCCATTTTCTACCACTTATTCCCTTTTGGGGTCGCGGGGGGCGCTGGCGCCTATCTCAGCTACAATCGGGCGGAAGGCGGTGTACACCCTGGACAAGTCGCCACCTCATCGCAGCTGTTGAGTAACCTGTTCGTTCAATGCTGATGGCAATGCACAAAAAAAAACATAAAAATAGCAATGAACAAATTCAAAGCCAGGAATATCTCTTAAGCAACTAAAACAATAAGATACGTTAAATAATATATATTTGGTTTTACACTGTATTGAAAAAAAAATTTGAAAATTAATTTTACCTTTGCCACCTCATTATACCATTGGGTAAATTCTATATTCATAAATGTAAGTTTCTCAATACCCGACCTGTTTTTTGTGCCTTTAAAAAAAGATTTAGAACTCTACATTAAAAGACTCTACCTCTAACAACCAAAAAGCTGTGAAAATTTGTGTTCCAAATTGAAGTTATTTACTGAGATTTAGTGAGCCTATGGCTTTGGACTTTGTTTATTTTATATATATATATATTATTTTTTTTATTATTTTTTTTTTTGGGGGGTGGGGGGGGGGCATTTTATTTTAGTTACTTTGAATTTACAATCCCCTGGCGCTGTTTTGTACGTTTTTTATACTGTTTTGTACTGTTTTTGTACTTACTTTGATTTTTATTTTCAACTGTTTGTAAATAAAGGTTTATAAAAACAAAAAGTGTGCAGTTAATCATGTGACCGCCTGGCTCGGTTTCATTGGTGAAACGTCACCAGTGACTGCATTTGATTGGTGAAACGGCGTCAAACGTCATCAGTGACTGCATTTGATTGGTGAAACGGAGTCAAACGTCATCAGTGACTGCATTTGATTGGTGAAACGCAGGCATGTGATAGATCCTACTTTGTACATTAACAGATCGATAAAAATCAGTAGCGAGTAGCGAACTGAATGTAGATAAATGGAGCGGAGTCAAAGTAGCGTTTCTTCTCTGTAAATATACTCAAGTAAAAGTAAAAGTATGTTGCACTCAAAGTACTCTTAGAAGTACAATTTATCCCAAAAGTTACTCAAGTTGATGTAAATGAGTAAATGTAGTACGTTACTACCCACCTCTGGGATGGTTACCTGGTGAAATATAACCTAGGCCTATTCTCTACCGCTTGCTGGTGTTACCATATCTGAGTTATTGTGTAGAAATATGGGGAAATAACTATAAAAGTACACTTCATTCCTTAACCGTGTGACAAAAAAAAGATCAGTTAGAAACATACATTCAGTGGATATAGAGAACATACAAACTCTTTAATTATTGGATTAAAGATACTGAAATTCCAAGAAATAGTGTATTTGCACACAGCTGAAATTATACACAAAGCAAACTATAACCTGCTCTCCAAGAATATACAACAATTGTTCTCATACATACTGTATGTATATACTGTATAAATGGAATACAATTATTTGCAAATCATTTTCAACCAAAAGACAACATATTTGATGTTCAAACTGATGAAGATTTTTTTTTTTGCAAATAATCATTAACTTTATAATTTGATACCAGCAACACTTGACAAAGAAGTTGGGAAAGGTGGCAATAAATACTGATAAAGTTGAGGAAAGTTCATCAAACACTTATTTGGAACATCCCACAGGTGTGCAGGCTAATTGGGAACAGGTGGGTGCCATGATTGGGTCTAAAAACAGCTTTTCAAAAAATGCTTAGTCTTTCACAAGAAAGGATGGGGCGAGGTACACCCCTTTGTCCACAACTGCATGAGCCAATAGTCAAACAGTTTAAGAACAACGTTTCTCAAAGTGTAATTGCAAGAACATTAGGGATTTCAACATCTACGGTCCATAATATCATTAAAAGGTTCAGACAATCTGGAGAAATCACTCCACGTAAGCGGCATGGCCGGAAACCAACATTGAATGACCGTGACCTTCGATCCCTCAGATGGCACTGTATCAAAAACCGACATCAATCTCTAAAGGATATCACCACATGGGCTCAGGAACACTTCAGAAAACCACTGTCACTAAATACAGGGTTTGTATAAACGGAATACAATGATTTGCAAATCATTGTATTCCGTTTATGTTTACATCCAACACAATTTCCCAACTCATATGGAAACGGGGTTTGTAGTGTTCTTTAGTATCGCGGTACTATGCTAATACCGGTATACTTTACAGCCCTACTATAGAGTCATATTTAGCGAAAGCAATTTACTACGGTTTGAATCAATGGTAAGATGAGCTGTCAAAGGCTTCCTATGACCTAATTCGATGGCTAATGAAGACCCTTGTTGCAAAATGAGGCCGCGTTATCAGGAACCTGCCGTGCCTCGCCGCCACAGAGCAGAGTTAGCAGTTAATGTATGCATGTGGAGACACCGAAAAAGAGTTAATTAAAATGGTGTGATCTATGAGCCGGGTTTAAGGGGAAACATTGATTATGTCCGTTCCGTATATTAGCCTCGTGGGACCGAAGGGAAGTGATTGGCCATGTTTTTAATCCCCAGAGGAATGCTCTCTCCGTGCTCGTGTCCCTCCCCACTCCACGCCACACTGTTGACATTTACCGTCGGCGTGTTCATCAAATGAGTCTTCAAATCATCCGCTATTATCTCCTGAGATGGAGCTCCCTGCCGCGCTGCCGGGCACTCCGCCAACATGTTGCATTTATTTGCCCAATAATTCCTCATTACCGTGCAGCTTGTGTACATTTGTGCGATTGCGGATTTTTTTTTTTTATGTTGCTCAAAAATGGGCGAAAGGTAGGTTGCACAGCCAGGGGTCGAACCACAACCCAGCAGGGCTGCATTTTTTTTACTGCGCTTAAATATAAAATATATTATATAGCAATGTAGCAGTGCCTTACTTGTCTTGTTCACTTCTTGGGCTTATTGAACGCTAATTAAAATAAAAACTAAAAATCTTCTTTTGATATGATGTACTTAGTCCATAAGTACACAAACGTGTACTTCATTTGTAGTGACATGCTAATTTTTATTTTTACACTTTTTTTTTCCAAATTCCATTGTATTTTATACTCTTCTGACACCACCAGATAGGACTATAAGTGTCCATATGTCGGCATAAGACCCCAATTCAGTTGTGTACACAATTTTGGAAACAAGAACTAAAAGGTGCTGTCCAGGCATGTGGCCACTAAGGCCTTTAGAGGTTTTAAGACACTTTTTTTTTTCATATATCGTCACTGCAAGGCTCTACTATAACCTTCAAAGGTGTACCTCACAGATTGACAACCATAACATTTAAAATATTGGTAACACTTTAATATGGGGACCATATAATCACCATTAATTAGTTGCTTAATAAAGCAACAAAGATTTAATTTACAGTTATTTGGACACTAGGGGCACATATAAGGGTTAGGGTTTACTAATAAGCAATAATTCAGAGGTTATTGAGGGAAGACTGTCAGTTAATTACTTTACTGGTTGCATAATAGAATAAGGCATTGATAAGTACTTACTAATTAAGAGCCAATATGTTACTAATTTGCATGTTAATAGGGAACTAATTAATGGTGAATATGGAGCACTCTGTTGTTTTTAAGGAACATATTGCAAAAAAGCACTTGTCAAAGATACACTGTGGCGAGGCCACTTCTGTTTTTGTAGCACCAACAGCCAAAATGCTCATCAAAGATCTTCTATTTGGCATCTGGGCTGTAGATGTTTTAAAAAGGCTTCTTGAAGATTGTCTAAAAACCGTAAAAATATTGGTCATAAATCTTCTATTTCATTACAAAGTGCTGCTGTTTTTAAGGCTGCACGGTTAAAAAAAACATCCGTCAAAAATCTTCCATTTGACAGGAGCACTCTGTTCTTTGCCATAAAAGAAGCGCTTTTTGTGTGTTTCTCGCCAGTTTAAGGTTTGAAACGCCTGTCAAAGTGTCCAAACTTGTTGTGGATTAACTACTCAGACGTCTCATGTCCAGGTGAGATGCATGATTAGAATAAACTTAAAGGGAGAAGGGAAGCAAGGAAGCAGCAGACCACTCGATGACGTAAACATAGTCCCTCCGAGAGTGATCATGGCGCCGCCATAAATAGTTTGTCTTCGTTAGGGCATATAATAACAATATTACTAATACTTGGTTAATATTCAGGTCTCGAAGTGTAATTGGAGTATTGTTGGCACTTTTTGAATAGTTATTTATTGGATTTGATTGGCGAAATAGTGTAGCTCCCATTGGCTCCGCTGTAAGTGGATTTATTTAATATTTCAAATCCATCCATACATCCATTTTCTACTGCTTGTCCCTTTTGGGGGTCGCAGGGGGTGCTGGAGCCTATCTCTGCTGCATTTGGGCAGAAAGCGGGGTACACCCTGGACAAGTCGCCACCTCATCACAGGAAAAAAAATACATCTGTCTTCATGTTTTTCATAATGAATGTGAACGATAGGCAAAATTCTAAAAAAAAAGTGCAGTTCTCCTTGAAGGATTTGTTGCAAAAAAAAGTTGCCAAAATATTGTTATTGTCAGGAGCGATCTGCTGTTTTTAAAGACCAACTGCAAAAACAGTTGCCAAAAAGGCTCTACTGTTTTTAAGGACCTACTGCAAAAAACAGTGGGCAAAAATAATATCTGTGACAGAAGGACTGTGCTGTTCTTAAGCACCTACTGCATAAACAGTTACCAAAATACCTTTTCAGGATTTAATGGGAAAAAAAATGTTTGCACAAAATCCTTTACATGACAATAGAACTGTTTTAAAGAACCTACAAGCCATACTCTCCAAGTAGGTTTTTGAGGACCTACTGCAAAAATATTTACCTAAGAGCTCTGTTGATTTTAAGGATTTACTGGGGGAGGGGACAGAAAAAATCTTCAATTCGGTAATAGGACTCTGCTGTTTTAAAGGATCTACTACAAAAGGGATCTGCTGTTTTAAGAACCTACTACAAAAACATTAAGGATTTACCGCTAAAAAAACACTGTCAAAAACCCTCTAAACAATAGGACTCTGCTGTTTTTGGGACCAACTGCAATAACAGTTGCCTAAAGGACTCTGCTGTTTTTAATGACCAACTGCAAAAAACAATTGCTAAAATATTCTTTATGTCAGGAGCGCGCTGCTGTTTTACAAAGACCAAAAACAAATAACAATCGCTGAAAATATTATTTATGTCAGGAGCCCTCTGCTGTTTTTAAAGGACCCACTAAAAAAAACAGTTGCCAAAACCTTCTGAATGACAAAAGGACTCTGCTATTTTTAAGGACCAACTGCAAAAAGCAGTTTCCAGAAGTCCTCTACATGCCAAAAGGGCTGTGCTGTTTTTAAGGACCTACTGCAAAAACAGTTGCCAAAAATGCTCTGCTGTTTTTAAGGACCTACTATAAAAAATTAAAATAAAAAACTGCCAAAAATCCTCTAGATCAGTGGTCCCTAACCACCGGTCTGGGTGACTGGGTTACCATTTATATGACAAAAGGGATCTGCTGCTTCAAGGATATACTGCAAAAACACTCTTTAAAAATCCTCTTTAGGAAATGAGCACTGTTATTTTTTAAGGATCCGCTGCAAAAACATTAATTAACAAGCCTCCAAATGACATAAGTACTCTGCTTTTTTAAGTGACCTACTGCAAAAACAATAGCCCAAGATCCTTTATGTGACAAGAGAGCTGTGCTGTTTTTGAACACATATTGTTGATTATTGCTATATTACAGAAGCACTAACCCCGGGCATGAAGACATGTTAGTCTAGCCCTAAAATTAAAAGTAGTGGCACCTGCAAATTATTTTCATACTTGGTGGAACAAGAACGTTTCTCCTTAGTAACAAGGAATGAGCTCAGGAGAGCGCAGACCCCTAATATGGAAGAAAACAATTTAATTTGGATCAGCACCAAGTTCTACACCTTCATAGAGAGCCCCATCCTGCATGTGCAAGATTGTCATCATTGGCATTAATGCATCGTTCTCTAGGAAATTAATTAAAATGCTAAAAAAAAAGGCTTTCAATGTTAACAAAAAGGAAGGGAACAAGCTTGGATCTGCACCAAAATCGGATGATTGTGCTTTTAAATGGTTAATCCAGGGGTAGGGAACCTATGGCTCTTTTGATGACTGCATCTGGCTCTCAGATAAATCTTAGCTGACGTTGCTTAACACGATAAGTAATGAATAACTCCACTGGTAATCACAGTGTCAAAAATAACGTTCAAAATACAAAACATTCTCATGCATTTTCATCCATCCATCCGGTTTCTACCGCACCTGTTCTAGAAGTCGCATTAATGTAAAAAGTATTTTATTTGTTGGTTAGCCTCAGAATAACAATGTTATTAAAAACAAGTAAGAGACTTCTTATACTCTAAAAATGTTTCTCTTCCTAAAAATGCACGCATATAGTTGTATTCAGTGTAAAAAAATATATATATACATATGGCTCTCATGGAAATACTTTTTAAAATATTTGGCTTGTATGGCTCTCTCAGCGAAAAAGGTACCCGATCCCTGGGTTAATCCCTCAACTGATGGATGTAGTTCTTTATGCAGGAGATGTTTTCTGTATTCTCATATTGTGGGCGCAAGCACAGAGATAAAAGACGTCCTCTTGACTTCTCAACCCGCAGGTCAAGTAAGAAGTCCTATAACGAGGTGGAAGGGGCAAGTCCACAGCTGGGTATGCTAAATATGTTGGAATGGCTCATGCAAGCAGAAAACTGTCACTATGTTTCCATGCGTTTGTTACGTCTCGTCTCGATTGATGTAACGTATTATTTTCGGGTCTCCCCATGTCTAGCATTAAAAGATTACAGTTGGTACAAAATGCGGCTGCTAGACTTTTGACAAGAACAAGAAAGTTTGATCATATTACGCCTGTACTGGCTCACCTGCACTGGCTTCCTGTGCACTTAAGATGTGACTTTAAGGTTTTACTACTTACGTATAAAATACTACACGGTCTAGCTCCAGCCTATCTTGCCGATTGTATTGTACCATATATATCCCTGCAAGAAATCTGTTTTCAAAGGACTCCGGTTTATTAGTGATTCCTAAAGCCCCAAAAAAAGTCTGTGGGCTATAGGGCGTTTTCCGTTCGGGCTCCAGTACTCTGGAATGCCCTCCCGGTAACAGTTCGAGATGCTACCTCAGTAGAAGCATTTAAGTCTCACCTTAAAACTCATTTGTATACTCTAACCTTTAAATAGACCTCCTTTTTAGACCAGTTGATCTGCCGCTTCTTTTCTTTTTCTCCTCTGTGCCCCCCTCCCTTGTGGAGGGGGTCCGGTCCGATGACCATGGATGAAGTACTGGCTGTCCAGAGTCGAGACCCAGGATGGACCGCTCGTCGGGACCCAGGATGGACCGCTCGCCTGTGTATCGGTTGGGGGCATCTCTACGAACCGAAGAACAATAAACTATACTATACAACCGAAGTATTTTTCCCGTTGGTCTGCGACGTCACACTGGCCATCTGCGCATACTTACAATTAGTTTTAAGTGATGTCCGCTGTAATATTGGTAGGGATTACAAATCGTCATCGGCGGTCACTCGAACGAGTATGACCATCCTTTAGGTAGGGGTGTTTCCCTTTATGGAGGATGCATGTGCGTGACTTTGTGTAACGTGGGGAGACTGGTGCACAGACAGTCACCACACGATCCTTGACTGAATCGGGTCAGGGTCCAATGGCATGGAGTCCAACACAACTGGGGACCCTTTTCTGCTGCAGCCTTCCTCTGCCATTGCAGTCGTTGCGGTAGTTCTTAAATCTACCGTCATCCGCCTGCTCCGCAGTTCAGGTCTTCACTATATCCCTGGCTAGGGGGCAGTCAGGTACTAGACCTTTGCCAAGGGCCACCTGGGGTAACAGTAGTAAAGGGGTTAACCTCTTAGTTCCCCAAGATCCTAGAGGAGCCTCCACTGCCGGATGCACTTGAACATCATGCCCAGGATACTATTGTAGATGTACTATTACAAATAGTACATCTTTAATGGCTATGCTGATGTTAAATAGCAGACAGCTTAAAGAAATTACCTTGGATTACGCGACGGACATGACGTTACAAACAAGAATGTATGCGGTCAAATGCAAAGAGTTTTTTCGAAAAAAAATTTGAAAGAAAATCATGAAAACAAAACTTTTAAATGTCTCAAATTTCATCCAAAAGGCTCTGTGGGTTGATGGAAGGTGTTTTAAATCAAAAGGAAAAGACCGTTCGTTCCCCGACTGACATCCAGAGGAAAGTTGCTATTCTTCTGGACTATTAACGTGTGCGGTTTCTTAACGCTAAGAAAATGAAAATGCTGATTATAGGTCCTGCTAGACACCGGCACTCTTTCAATAATGCCATCATTGTCAGAAGTATTTGTTGATGAACCCCAAGATGCAGAGACGGACGCAGGCATAGAATATGAAAACATGATTTAATTAAAACTAAACAAGAACAAACAAAAAGCACGCACATGGGCGGAATAACAAACTAAGGGAGCTAGCACTGAAAGCTAGAAAACAAAAAGGAACTTTAGCATGGAAGCTAGTGGATAGCAAACAGAAAAACTGGAAATAATTAATGCTAACAGAAACAGCTTACCGCTACGACAACCAGGACAAAATGTAGCACGACAGGTACTAGCTGTAACAAAACGACATGACAGGTAGCACGACAGGAGTGACATGTGGCAACGACAATACAAGTCCGAATGACAATACAATGATCCAGCCACTGACACAAGACAAAGCAGGTACAAATAGGAGCAGGCTGATTGGCAACAGGTGTGGCCAGGTGCCAATCAGCCGCAGCTGAGGAGGAACACAGCACTCAGGGAACAAGACAGGAAGCTGACAAAATAAGAGCACTAGACAGGAACTAAAGACAGGAGATACTAAACACACAGGAAACAGACAAATGCAGAGGAAAAAACTAAAACATAGACAAACTGTCAGGGGAAAGCCTGACAATCTTAAAGGCCTACTGAAACCCACTACTACCAACCACACAGTCTGATAGTTTATATATCAATGATAACCCACTACTACCAACCACACAGTCTGATAGTTTATATATCAATGATGAAATATTAACATTGCAACACATGCCAATACGGCCGGTTTAGTTTACTAAATTGCAATTTCAAATTTCGCGCAAAGTATCCTGTTGAAAACGTCGCGGTATGATGACGCATGCACGTGACGTCACGCGTTGTAGCAGACATTCTGTTCCAGCCTGATTCCAGCTATAAGTCGTCTGCTTTAATCGCATAATTACACAGTAGTCTGGACATCTGTGTTGCTGAATCTTTTGCAATTTGTTCAACTAGTAATGGAGACGTCAAAGAAGAAAGATTTTGGCTAGGAGGCGGTGTATTGCGCCTGCCTTTAGCAACACAAACACACCCGGTGTTTCCTTGTTTACATTACCGAAAGATGACATGAAACTTTACTATGGAACAGAGTGGTCAAGCAAACATGGTTCCCTACCACAAATCAACCGGCAGGTTTCAGTGAGAAAATTGTGGTAATAAGTCGGCTCTTACCGTAGACATGAGCGGAGCTTGCGTTGTTCCTCGTGCACCTGTCAAAGAGGCAGCTGCGGACTCTCTTGCCTCCTCCGACCGGCCGCCCCCGAAGGTGGGATGCTTCCACCGTGGAGGAGGGGGGAAAAAAGCTCAGCCCGGCCCCAACGGCTGCCTTCGCTTCGCCTCGTGGAGAAACGTGGCTTCCCTCAGAGACACTGGCGGTCCCCACACCAGTGGCCACACCCCTCCGACCTTCAGGTACGACCATATAATCTCACTAAAACACTAGTAACACAATAAGCAGATAAGGGATTTTCCTGAATTATCCTAGTAAATGTGTCTAATAACATCTGAATCGCTCTCACTGCCCTCACCTTTTTTTTTTTTTTTCTAGTCTTTCACTCTCACTATCCCCATCCACGAATCTTTCATCCTCGGTCAAATTAATGACCGAATTTGGCGCTACATCGTGAAATAAATGTCAGCCATGACCTGGAATTATTGACATGAGGCTATAGGTTGTTTTCAATCCCGTGATCTTTGACTGGAAATATACAAAGTGGTGGTCTACAGCAGGGGTTCTCAAGCTTTTTTCAGTGATGTACCCCCTGTGAACATTTTTTTAATTCAAGTACCCTCTAATTAGAACAAAGCACTAAAATACAGCACTATGTCACCATATAATCTCACTAAAACACTAGTAACATAATAAGCAGATAAGGGATTTTCCTGAATTATCCTAGTAGATGTGTCTAATAACATCTGAATCGCTCTCACTGCCCTCGCCTTTTTTTTTTTCTAGTCCTTCACTCTCACTATCCTCATCCACGAATCTTTCATCCACGCTCAAATTAATGGGGAAATCGTCGCTTTCTTGGTCCGAATTGTTCTCGCTGCTGGTGGCCATGATTCTAAACCATGTGAGGATGTGAGGAGCTCTACAACCAGTGACGTCACGCGCACATCGTCTGCTACTTCCGGTACAGGCAAGGCTTTTTTATTAGCGACCAAAAGTTGCGGACTTTATCGTCGATGTTCTCTACTAAATCCTTTCAGCATAAATATGGCAATATCGCGAAATGATCAAGTATGACACATAGAATGGACCTGCTGTCCCCATTTTAATAAGAAAATCTAATTTCAGTAGGCCTTTAACATTTGACAAGAAAACCATTACACAAAGTGACTCGATATGGTATCTAGGTATTACCCTCGACCCAACTCTCTCATTTGAGTCACACATTATGTGTGTTACTAAAACATCCTTCTTTTATCTCCATAATATCGCTAAACGGCTGCTAGACTTTTGACAAGAACAAGAAAGTTTGATCATATTACGCCTGTACTGGCTCACCTGCACTGGCTTCCTGTGAACTTAAGATGTGACTTTAAGGTTTTACTACTTACGTATAAAATGCTGAATGGTCTAGCTTCATCATATCTTGCTGATTGTATTGTACCATGTGTCCCGGCAAGAAATCTGAGTTAAAAAAAACTCTGCCTTGTTAGTGACTCCCGAAGCCCGGAAAACGTCTGCGAGCTTTAAGGTGTTTTCTAGTCGGGCTCAAGTACTCTGGTATGCCCTAATGCAGGGGTAGGGAACCTATGGCTCTCGAGCCAGATGTGGCTCTTTTGATGACTGCATCTGGCTCTCAGATTAATCTTAGCTGATGTTGCTTAACACGATAAGTAATTAATAATTCTGCTGGTAATCACAGTGTTAAAAATAACGTTCAAAATCTAAAACATTCTCATGCTTTTTAATCCATCCATCCGTTTCTACCGCAACTGTTCAAGAAGTCGCATTAATGGTCAAGAGTATTTTATTTATTATTGGTTAACTTCAGAATACCAATGTTATTAAAAGTAATAAGAGATGCACGCATTTAGTTGTTAGGAGGCATAGAATTCTCTTGTGGGACGACATTGTACAAGGGTACAGGTCCACGGGTTTCTCCCCATTGAGCTAAATTGAATCCAGACTCTGTTGAATTCCTTGCTTCTTGTCTGTTTAATACATGTCATCAGTGTTTGAACCTGACAGTTGTATTCAGTGTTAAAAATATTATATGGCTTTCACGGAAATACATTTTAAAATATTTGGCTTTCATGGCTCTTTCAGCCAAAAAGGTTCCCGACCCCTGCCCTAATGGGAACAGTTAGAGATGCTACCACATCTGCGGTGCCATCCAGGGATTCCCGTTATTATCATTGGATTGAGTTTATCTTGCCCTGACGTGGGATCTCAGCAGAGGATTTTGTTGTGGCTTGTGCAGCCCTTTGAGACATTTGGGGTTGAGGGCTATAGAACTAAACTTTGATTGATTGATTGATTGATTGATTGATTGATTGATTGATTGATTGATTGATTGATTGATTGATTGATTGATTGATTGAAATTTAATCAGTTGGCTTGCAAAAATGCAGCGTGAAAAGGTTTGTGTACGCTTTATTATTCGCTTTAAATATACCTGCTTCATTCTATTTCATCTCATTCGTATTTTGTACGGGTGTCCAAATTAAGCAGACATTTTACATTTCTTTAGCTGCCGTCTTATATACTGTAAGTCCCCGTTTCTTTTTTCTACAATCGATGCATTTGTTCTGTTGTTTTTAAGTTGTGAAGCAAATAAAGTCTCCTCTTCATTATAATTGTTGCTACGTTTTTATTGAATTGTATCTGCTTCCGGGTTGTATCCCGGGTGTTGAAACTGAAGGGTCCTCTCTGGCTGCACACAACGTCTCGAGAAATCTGGTTTCCAATCAAATAATCCAGGTGTGTTAGTCCGTGTGAGGAGGCGTGGCCTGCAGACCTGCAGCGAGGCGGGGCTGGCTCCGAGATGGGCGACAAGGTGCGTAGATGGCCCATCTGGGCGCAGTTGTCTCATCCCCTGTCACTATATAAAAGGGCAGCAGCCGGGAAGGAGGTGGTTGGTGAAGTTGGAGTGAACGGCCGAGAACAAACCCGAGCGGAAGCGAGCGCGAGACGGAAACGAAGACGCGGAAGGCTGAAAAGCGACTGGAAGAGCGAGATAGGGAAAAGAGGCAAGTGCTGAAAAGCGACCAGAAAAGGAGGTTTATCTAAAAACAAACAAAATCTAAAAACTGCCACGCCATCAGGTATCTCCTTGATGGTCAGAGGAACCCGGAGGAAAGACTCCTTTCACAATTGTCGCCCAACGTGGGCTGGACCCCCAAAGGTGGGGGAGGATGAACCTCTGTGGGCTCTCGTAGGCGCGCTCTCAGAGCTGGTAGCAAGCAGCCGCCAACGGCTCGAGGGGTCTCGCCAATAGTGCCGGCTCCTGCAGATGTTGGCGGACCGGGCAAATGACCCCCCATTGAAGAAGAAGACGAAGAACAAAGGAGGGATGAAGAAATGGTGGAAAAGGAAGTAAAGACCTGGTTGGCCTTCGCCGACTTCCTTTACCGCTCCCTCAAAGGGGGGGAGAAGGCGCGGCCGGACGACGTCCCGGCCTGCGTCTGGCAAAGGAGGTCTGTGAGGAGGCGTGGCCTTCGGACCTGCAGCGAGGCAGGGGATGCCTTGGCCGGCTCTGAGATCGGCGACAGGTGCGTAGATGGCCCACCTGGGCGCAGTTGTTTAATCACCTGTCACACTTCAAAAGGGCAGCAGCAGAGAAGGAGGGGGCTGGAGAAGTTGGAAAAGTTGGGGCGAGTGGCGAAGAGAGAATCCGAACCCAAGCACGAGCGGAAGTGCGAGCAAGACAGAGAACGACACGGAGGTAGAGACACAAGCACGACCGTCACCAGAGACCCGAAAGGCTGAAAAGCAACCGGAAGAGCGAGACTGCAGAAGAGGCGAGTTCTGACCCGACCAGAGCTGAGGTTTATTGCAAAATAAACAACATCTCAAAACTACCGTGTGGTCATGTCTCTCCTTGGTGGTCAGAGGAACCCAAAGGAAAGGGTCCTTCCACAGTCCGACTTTTCAACAACCAACCACGATCAGATCAAGGTGTGTTTCCATGGGTTGTAAGAGGCTTATTTAGAGCCGAACAACTCGAGAAATTGAACTAATTTAGTGCATGGACACGTACTGACTGTTTTTATGCTCTCTTTGTATTGCACCTCTATGTTTCATGGTTCAGGAATATCGATCCGAAAAAAAGAGACGAAACGATGGACAAGCCCTGAGAATGAATTCTGCAAAAACATACAAGGTGACACCTGTGGAGAAACCTCAAGAGTCCTGCTCTATTAAGTGAAGTGGGCGTCTCAGTCTGACCACTGATGCTCATTATCTGGCTGGAGTCGTTGTCGTAGTCTGCCATTTAATGCAATTTGACTTTATGACCGACATTGTCTTGCTCAATCGATTAAGCCACAAAGAATGCACTCTCTGCTACAGCAGGGCGGTTATGTGATTGATGATAGTGATAAATTTAAGGTCGATTACGGCGATCAGCTGTGAGCGTATTAACTCGATCAAACATGGCTGAAATGTCTGTGACAACAGCCAATCAGGGTCCATCTTTTCCCACTCCACGTCCTGTTGTAAGGTACCGCCGACGTAAACAGAATGACTGAATTTGGCGCTATATCGTGAAATAAATGTCAGCCGTGACCTGGAATTATTGAGATGAGGCTATAGGTTGTTTTCAGTCACGTGACCTTTGACTGGAAATATACAAAGTGGTGGTCTACAGCAGTGGTTCTCAACCTTTTTTCAGTGATGTACCCCCTGTGAACAATTTTTTAATTCAAGTACCCCCTAATCAGAGCAAAGCATTTTTGGTTGAAAAAAAGAAATAAAGAAGTAAAATACAGCACTATGTCATCAGTTTCTGATTTATTAAATTGTATAACAGTCCAAAATATTGCTCATTTGTAGTGGTCTTTCTTGAACTATTTGGGAAAAAAAGATATAAAAATAACTAAAAACATGTTGAAAAATAAACAAGTGATTCAATTATAAATAAATATTTCTACACATAGAAGTAATCATCAACTTAAAGTGCCCTCTTTGGGGATTGTAATAGAGATCCATCTGGATTCATCAACTTAATTCTAAACATTTCTTCACAAAAAAATAAAACTTTAACATCAATATTTATAGAACATGTCCACAAAAAATCTAGCTGTCAGTGAATATTGCATTGTTGCATTTTTTTTTCACAGTTTATGAACTTACATTCACATTTTGTTTGAGTATTATTCAATAAGTATATTTATAAAGGATTTTTTAATTGTTGCTATTTTTAGAATATGTTTTAAAAATCTCACGTACCCCTTGGCATACCTTCAAGTACCCCCAAGGGTACTTGTACCCCCATTTGAGAACCACTGGTCTACAAAACCAACATGGCGAATGAGCAGCAAACTGATTAACAGATACAAGCAAAATGTAAACTATACAATGGAGTCTATATACTAGGAGTGTGGGGGAAAAATTAATGTGAATGCGAATCGGATCGAATACGTTATGCGATTCAGATTCTCATTTTTAAAAAAGCGATTTATTTTTTCAATTTTTTCAATTTTTTTTTTTTTTTTTAAATCAATCCAACAAACCACTACGGAGCAATACCATAACAATGCAATCCAATTCCAAAACCAAACCTAACCCAGCAACACTCAGAACTGAAAATAAACAGAGCAATTGAGAGGAGACACAAACACGACACAGAACAAACCAAAAGTAGTGAAACAAAAATGAATATTATCAACAACAGTATAAATATTAGTTATAATTTCAGCATAGCAGTGATTAAAAATCCCTCACTGACATTATCATTAGACATTTATAATAAAAAAAAAAGAACAATGGTGTCACAGTGGCTTACACTTGCATCGCATCTCATAAGCTTGACAACACACTGTGTCCATATTTTCACAATGATAAAATAAGTCATATTTTTGGTTTGTTTAATAGTTAAAACAAATTTACATTATTGCAATCAGTTGATAAAACATTATCCTTTAAAATTATAAAACCTTTTTTTTAAAAACAATCTACTACTCTGCTTGCATGTCAGCAGACTTGGGTAGATCCTGCTGAAATCCTGTGTATTGAATGAATACAGAATCGTTTTGAATCGGAAAAACATCGTTTTTGAATCAAAAATCGAATCGAATAAAAAAAATTGATATATTATCGAATCGTGACCCCAAGAATCGATATTGAATCGAATCGTGGGACACCGAAAGATTCGCAGCGCTACTATATACAGTACGTTTGTTAAGATCCGTAGGCGGATTTTCTCATATTATTGTTGTTTCTGTTCCATTTTCATATGACTCTGCTGTTTAACATGCTTATTTCCTGTTTTGTTCATTACCATGGTTACTAATCAGTTCACTTGCTACACACGGCCCCGCACACCTGCTACAGATAATTACCGTCACTTTATAAGCTGTCCTCTTTTGTTTGTTCAGCCTGGGTTCATAATTTGCTTTTCACGCAACGAGTTACGCCTGCAATACTTTCATGTATGTATGTTCTCGCTAAGCTTTTCACGCTAGCCATTGTTCATTGCAGTTCTCATGCTGAAGGTTTTGTTTTCTCTTTTGTGCCTACGGGTCAGTTTAGTTTTCATTTTGTATCACCTAGTTCTCATACTAGCGTCTTTGGTTTCCTTTTGTTAGCTCCAGTGTTTTGTTTCTTAGATCCTTTTGTAGAATACATCTGTTAAAACTTACCTTTACTGTGTTCAATTTTGACGCATCCTCGAGGGAATCGAACCCGCTACCACGATGCCACACAGGCGTAACAACATTATCGGGAAAAAAAAAAGACATGTCAAACTATCTGGTATGCCAGACATCAGTGTACACAATAAAACAGATGAAAACTTTGAAAAGCACGGAGGCCTGCAACTTCTTTGTGTGGCTGGGTCAAGGAAATTTGCGTTAAAACGGATAATCGTGCATTGTTTTTGCTCGGGTAGGGTTTAACGTTATGTCTTACAAGGACATGTCCGTGTAAATAAACTGCAAGTAGCACTCCATAGCCTTGATTCACGGTTTTTTAATTTTCCTATTTTGCTAACCACTTGTTAAAGATAACCGGAAACACCACTGTGGACCTGGCTGGTTGTGAAAGAAGACTGAGAAGTGATCAGAGTTTACTGTAAGTTTCGGCCATGCTTGTTGCCTTGTTGTTGTTGCATGAATCATTACCAGGACGCGCCTTTATCAAAATATAACTATGGATGTCAACGTTGTGTATGTGCTGAAAGCTTCATTAATGATTGCTGCCTTTGGTTTTACTCACATTTGCTTTCTGTAACTTAGACTTTAAAAAAAAATACACTGTGTTTTAAGAATTCTACAACAATATAACAACACAAATAACATCAACGTAACACTTAAATGGGAAATAAAAAGGTTGAAATTAATCTGTCACTTAATTTCCGTTTGTGCTCCCTTGTTTTGTCTTATTTCCTATCAGTGCTCTTATTTTGGTTCTATTTCCTGCTTGTCCCGCTGAACGCTGGTTTTCTACTCAGCACCTGCTGCCAATCAGCATATGCCTGTGTCACGCGCTCCTCAGTGCTTTAATCAATCAATCAATGTTTATTTTATATAGCCCTAAATCAAAAGTGTCTCAAAGGGCTGCACAAGCCACAACGACATCCGCGGTACAGAGCCCACATAAGGGCAAGGAATAAACTCACCCCAGTGGGAAGTCAATGTGAATGACTATAAGAAACCTTGGAGGCAACCCCCACCCCCCTCTAGGGGAGACCGAAGGCAGCATGCCAGTACACGCCCCCGCATGCGCTGAGCGCACCACGCCCACGCTTCACCTGCAGCTGCAGGCTGCCTGTCATCAGAGCACCTGGCAGCAATCAAAGGGACAGGATAAAATCCACTCACTCCTTGGATCCTGCGCCGGAACGTCTTTAACTCTTGTAGTAAACATGTACGTCTCTGGCTTCCCTGTCCTTGTCCTCCCCTCTTTTGTCTTGTGCCCTTTTTGCCTCATTGACTTGTCCCTTGTACTTTTTGCAGAACCCGCCTTGTTTCGTGTGCTCGAGCGCTGGATCTCGACCTCCACCCGGAAATTGGACTGCCTCCCTCGATCCTCGATCACTCGCCTGGATTCGGACATTGTTGCTTGCCGTCTGCCCTCGACCTCCTGCCTGTCCCCGGATTCTCCCTTGTGCCTACCCCCCCAGTCATTGATGATATGGGGCTGCATGTCAGGTAATGGCACTGGGAAGATGGCTGTCAATACATCTCCAATAAATCCACAAGTTTACATGGACATTTCGGAAACTTTTCTCATTCCATCAATCGAAAGGACATAATTTTTCATGACGATAAAGCATCTTGCCATAGAGCTAAAATTGTAATAATAATAATAATAATAATAATGGATTAGATTCATGTCACGCTTTTAAATGATAAATGGGTTGTACTTGTATAGCGCTTTTCTACCTTCAAGGTACTCAAAGCGCTTTGACACTACTTCACATTTACCCATTCACACACACATTCACACACTGATGGAGGGAGCTGCCATGCAAGGCGCCAACCAGCACCCATCAGGAGCAAGGGTGAAGTGTCTTGCTCAGGACACAACGGACGTGACGAGGTTCGTTCTAGGTGGGATTTGAACCAGTGACCCTCGGGTTGCGTACGGCCACTCTTCCACTGCGCCACGCCGTCCCCTTTTCTATTGTTAGATACTCAAAGCGCTCACAGAGAAGTGGGAACCCATCATTCATTCACACCTGGTGGTGGTAAGCTACATCCTGTAACCACAGCTGCCCTGGGGTAGACTGACGGAAGCGTGGCTGCCAGTTTGCGCCAACGGCCCCTCCGACCACCACCTTGTAAAAACGTTCCTTGAAGGAAGATACATTAGGTCAATACTAGGGGTGGGCGTATCGATACCAAGTATCGATAGTATCGATACTTGGTGAGTATCGGTATCGTATCGATACCGGCGTGATGGTATCGATACTTCACCAAATTAAGCGAATCACTCCGATTTTAAAAAAAATGTGAGCGCAGCGCAGCGCTCCTCACCACTCCAGCCTCCTACCTACTGATGGGTCGCGAACGAGATTTAAAAACACTTTAAAAATTCATCTTCAACCCAAAATAAAATAAAATAAATACAATTAACATGACGCTTGGTGCGTTCGCACACACACATCAGTATAATTCGCTCCGAGGTTCACTCGCACACACACACGCGTGCGTTTCCAGTGCCACTTAATGTCTTGGTTGTAAACTGTAAAGTATTTTATTGCACTAAAATAACGATAAGAATTTCTCAGTTCTTTTGTTTTGTGTTCATTTTTACAACTGTTTAATAACTAGTGTTTTCTTTTTTTACTTAAGTTCTTGTGTGTTGTGAGGCGACTAGCCAAGTTCAGTATTTGTTTTCACCTTATTTGCACTACTTACTTTATTGCAATTGATATTATTACTTTTTTATTTGAATTTCTCAGTTCTTTTGTTTTGTGTTCATGTTTATAACTTTCTTCAATAACTAGAGTTTTGTTATTTACCTTAACTGTTTGTGTGATTTAAGGCGACAAACCAGGTTCAGTAGTTGTTTGCACCTTATTTGCATTGCTTTATTGCTATTGATATTACTTTTGTAAAAAATATTTTATTTTTTGACTTAAATCGTTGTCCTGTGTTGTATTATTATCATAATCAATTAATAAAGGCAAAAGTACAAATTTGTTTTTCAAAAGTATCGATACCCCAAAGTCCCCCCCATCAGATGACGTCACTTCCGGTATCAGTATCGGCGATACTTGCTGGTATCGTATCGGATCGGTATCGATACCCAAATTTGCGATATCGCCCACTCCTAGTCAAGACCATGGCCTGCAAATAGTCCGAATCTCAATTCAATTGAAACTATGTAGTAAAAAAAGAAGAAAATGGTCCTTGACAAGACTCCGACCTGCAAAGCTGATCTGACAACAGCAATCAAAGAAAGCTGGAGCAAGATTGATGAACAGTACTGTTTGTCACTCGTTAAGTCCATGCCTCAGAGACTCCAAGCGGTTATAAAAGCCATAGGTGGCACAACAAAGTACTTGGGGTGTTGTTGTATTTTTTTGGTTTGTTTTTCATGATTCCAGTACTTTCTCTCTTCCTAATTGCGTGATTTCATATTTTTGTACGCTCTACTTGATCTAAAAATTAAACTGTTACTATAACACAATTTTTACTCAGTGGCCTAGTGGTTAGAGCATGGGTGTCAAATTCTGGCTCGCCGTGTAATTTCATTTGACCCTTGAGGCAATACTAAATTAATATTATAGCTGGCCCGCCGGTATTATACAGCGGCGGTGCTGCTGTAACACCGCATTCACCGCTAATACTCATACTTGCCAACTCTCCCGATTTTCCCGGGAGGCTCCCGAAGTTCAGTGCCTCTCCCGAAAATCTCCCGGGGCAACCATTCTCTCGAATTTCTCCCAATTTCCACCCGGACAACAACACTGGGGGCGTGCCTTAAAGGCACTGCCTTTAGCGTTCTCTACAACCTGTCGTCACATCCGCTTTTCCTCTATACAAACAGCGTGCCGGCCAAGTCACATAATGTAAGTGGCTTGCACACACACACACAAGTAAATGCAATGCATACTCGGTCAACAGCCACACAGGTCACACTGAGGGTGGCCGTGTAAACCACTTTAACAGTGTTGCAAATATGTGCCACACTGTAAACCCACATCAAACAAGAATGACAAAACACATTTCGGGAGCACATCCGCACCGTAGCACAACATAAGCAGAACAGAAAAAATACCCAGAACCCCTTGCAGCACTAACTCTCCCGGGATGCTACAATATACACCCCCCGCTATCTTCCCCCCACTTCAACCCCGCCCACTTCATTATTTTATTTTCTAATGTTTTAGACTGTGGAAAAAGTTAATGTTGATATTTACTTCAGAAGGCTGCAAATAGAAAAGAGGCATTACAATTTTTCTTTACATTTTATTTAACATACCATTGATGTTTTTTCGTTTGTTTTGTTTTTGATTTTGCACTATTAAGTTATATAAGCGTTTCTTGTTCCATATTCAGTGTTAAAGCAAATCAGTGTAGCAAACTGAGCCATAATTGCTACTTCAAGTCTTGAATGTTTGATTCATTCATTATTGTTATTTTATTTCCAAATGTATTATTATCCTGTGGAAAATGTTTGTTTTGATATTTTCCTCAGAAGGCTGAAAATACAAAAGAGGCATTCAATGTTTATTTAAATTGTATTTCATATGCCGTTGATATTTATTGATTATTATTAATATTATTTGAAACTCGATTTTGCATGTCACTATTTATATAAGCCTTGCTTGTTCAATATTCATTGCAAAACTTGTTTGGGTCTCTATTAAAAGGTTCATTTGTTCAACTTTGGCCCACGGCTTTGTTCAGTTTTAAATTTTGGCCCGCTCTGTAATTGAGTTCGACACCCCTGGGTTAGAGTGTCCGCCCTGAGATCGGTAGGTTGAGAGTTCAAACCCCGGCCGAGTCATACCAAAGACTATAAAAAATGGGACCCATATCATCCCTGCTTGGCACTCAGCACAAGGGTTGGAATTGGGGGTTAAATCACCATAAATGATTCCCGGGCGCGGCACCGCTGCTGCCCACTGCTCCCCTCACTTCCCAGGGGGTGATCAAGGGGATGGGTCAAATGCAGAGGACAAATTTCACCACACCTAGTGTGTGTGTGTGTGTGTGTGACAATCATTGGTACATTAACATTAACTTATATTTTCAATGTATGTAGTGTTTCTTAAAGCCAGAGAGTTGCCATTTGAAATGACTATAGTTATGTGTCATGTCTGGTATCTGATTTTTATTAAAAACCTGTATTAACATCATCCAAGATTGGGGATTCCTTAATTTTTTACCAGATGTTGTACTTACCACACCTTTGGGTGTAGCTTGATATATTAGTGGGTGCACCTGTGTACAGTAAAGGCGCTCTAATTGGGCTGATGTGCTGGAACCTGGTACACTGATATGTTGAGTTTAGACGACAAATTCTTGGAGTAATTTAAGTTTTGAGGGGCCTGGAGGCAGCTCATAATGTAAAGGCAGCAGTAAAGTTATGTGATGTATAAAGAAAATAGAGCAGCTGATGAGAACAAGTGACTCCTGTGGGAAAGCTCCCTCATGGGCTTGGCAAGCGTGGAAAGTCTTGATCAAACGCAAGGCGAAGCTGCTGACTGGGGGCTACTGGGGAGTCATCCATATGATCAGTGTGGAGACCTCATATCTGCACATAATGCTTTTGTTTCTGACACCTGTGAACAGAGCTACTGCATATTGCAGGTTGGACGGTTGGTAGTTGAACCAAAAACTAAATACAATGGAGTGGTACTTTGGTTCTCTCAATTATACAGAAAGTGGATTGTGGACGGCTTGACATGGACTAGGACCTAAGGGCTAACTAGCTTTTTGTGGTGTCAAGCGAAATAAGTGCTCGGTGCGAAATAAGTGCCCAAGCGTGTCGGGGCATATATTTAGCGCCTTAAAGGCCTACTGAAACCCACTACTACCGACCACGCAGTCTGATAGTTTATATATCAATGATGAAATATTAACATTGCAACACATGCCAATACGGCCTTTTTAGTTTACTAAATTGCAATTTTAAATTGAAAACGTCGCGTAATGATGACGTGTACACGTTAAGTCACGGGCTGTTAGGAAATATGAGCTTTGCACACACACACAGCTAAAAGTCGTCTGCTTTAATAGCATAATTACACAGTATTTTGGAGATCTGTGTTGCTGAATCTTTTGCAATTTGTTCAATTAATATTGGAGAAGTCAAAGTAGAAAGATGGAGTTGGGAAACTTTAGCCTTTAGCCACAAAAACACACGGTGATTCCTTGTTTAAAATTCCCAGAGGTGAAACTTTACTATGGATCCCGACCGAATGTCAACCAGCAGGTTTCGGTGAGGAAATTGTGGTAAAAAGTCGCTTCTTACCGGAGATCAGCTGAACTTGCGCCGTCCATAAAGCTGCCGTCGACTTCCCTGAGACACTGGCGTCAAGACTTTGATTGATTGATACTTTTATTAGTAGATTGCACAGTACAGTACATATTCCGTACAATTGACCACTAAATGGTAACACCCGAATAAGTTTTTCAACTTGGCGGTATAGCTCGGTTGGTAGAGCAGCCGTGCCAGCAACTTGAGGGTTGCAGGTTCGATTCCCGCTTCCGCCATCCTAGTCACTGCCGTTGTGTCCTTGGGCAAGACACTTTACCCACCTGCTCCCAGTGCCACCCACACTGGTTTAAATGTAACTTAGATATTGGGTTTCACTATGTAAAAGCGCTTTGAGTCACTAGAGAAAAAGCGCTATATAAATATCATTCACTTCACTTCACTTGTTTAAGTCGGGGTCCACGTTAATCAATTCATGGCACACCTGTAACTGTTGCGACTAATAAATATTATAATTTGTTTTATTTCTCTAAAAACAGAATAAGTTCATAAAAGGGAATTTAAATCAAAATGTATTAAAGTTCATAAGAAGGCTTTATTTATGTTACTATGGTTAAAAATGTAATTTCATGCCTTTTTGTTGGGTTTGTGGGCATGCTTTTGTTTTGAAGTGTCTCGATTGGTCTGTGAACGGATACAAGGAAGCTGCTTCCGGGTATGAGTGAACTTTTGTCTGATGCAATGAGAAAGGATAAAGAGAGCGACTGATCGTAGTAACAAGAACGAAAAAGTGTCACAAGGACTTTCAGCGTTTGGACTATAAGAGCCAGAAGATCACAATTTCCTCCTAAAAGAAGCATGCAGGCCAACGAGGTATTTGTTTGTCATTTCTGTTTGTGTTTTACTTCGGTGAAATGTTTGATTCACATGCTGTGCTTGTTATTATTTTTACGTTTGTAACGTGCTTTATTTTATTTCAGTTTTCACGGCAAAGAAAGCCTTCAATAAATCAGTTCAAGAAAGCCATTGTGTCATTGTGTCAGTGCTATTTGGAGGGAGTTACAACACCCGTGGACACACACCTCCGACTATCAGGTACTGTTAATCTCACTAAAACACTAGCAACACAATAGAAAGATGTGTCTAAAAACATCTGAATCCGTCCCAATGCAATCGCGTTTTTTTTTGTTTGTTTTTTTCTGTTTGTTTTTTTCTAGTCCCTCGCTATTAATATCCTCAAACACGAATCTTTCATCCTCGCTCAAATTAATGGGGAAATTGTCGTTTTCTCGGTCCGAATAGCTCTTTTTGTTGGAAACTCCCATTAAAAACATTGTGAATATGTGAGGAGCCATCAACGGGTGACGTCATCGTCTGCGATGACGTCACCCGGGCTTTTCGGTTAGCGACCAAAAGTTGCGAACTTTATCGTGGAAGTTCTCTACTAAATCCATCCATTTTCCATCCATTTTCTACCGCTTATTCCCTTTTGGGGTCGCGGGGGGTGCTGGCGCCTATCTCAGCTACAATCGGGCGGAAGGCGGGGTACACCCTGGACAAGTCGCCACCTCATCACAGGGCCAACACAGATAGACAGACAACATTCACACTCACATTCAAACACTAGGGCCAAATTTAGTGTTGCCAATCAACCTATCCCCAGGTGCATGTCTTTGGAGGTGGGAGGAAGCCAGAGTACCTGGAGGGAACCCACGCATTCACGGGGAGAACATGCAAACTCCACACAGAAAGTTCCCGAGCCTGGATTTGAACCCAGGACTGCAGGAACTTCGTATTGTGAGGCAGACGCACTAACCCCTCTGCCACCGTGAAGCCCCTCTACTAAATCCTTTCAGCAAAAATATGGCAATATCGTGAAATGATCAAGTATGACACATAGAATGGACCTGCTATCCCGGTTCAAATAAGAAAATCTAATTTCAGTAGGCCTTTAAGTGCGAAATATATGCCCACCCTATTGTATACAGTGTGTATGGGACGGCTTGCCAAATAATTGCCCCTGAGTACTCAGTGAGAGTGCATACGAGGTATACTCATTAGTTAAACTTGGATTTGGATTCACTCCCACTGACACTGCTGCTGGCACAATCGTCCTCTTCCATGATGGTTGTCAGTCCACACAAACAAACAGATCTTCAGAGTCTCGCTAAATCACTACTAGGATGGTCTCTCTCTCTCGCTACACACACGTTGGTTTGTCAATGACGCCGCCCTGCCAAAAAACTGCCCGGCTGGTCACTGCGCACTGGACTGCACAGGTGCGCGCTCACCCCCCCTGAGCACTTATTTCGCTGGGCACAAATTTGGCGTCACACCGGCCCTAAACAAGATTTAAGAAGCAAAGAAGCGTTTTACACTAGTATTAGACCAAATCGGGGTCACAAACTGGAGCCTAGGGAGTAATGTAATACAGTTGTCTAAGTTAACGACTTGTGGATTTCTTAATGTTAAAAAAATGTTTTTAGAAAGTCGTTTGTTTTAGCTATGGAAATAATACATTTGGAATGAACAATTCCTACTTTGACTAAATGTATTGACCAAGGCCAGTCCCAAAACCAACTAACATTGATAAACAGGTGTTTACTCTTGCGGAACAGAAGTGTGAGCCTGAGTGTGTACATAAAAAAAACACACCCAAAAAAAATGAAGTTCAGGTACAATTATAATAGATATTAAGAGATAATGTATTAATAATATTTAAGAAGTTGTGTAAATATTTGTATCTACTATAAATAATCAGGTTTGAACAATGTCAATCAATCAATCAATGTTTACTTATATAGCCTTAAATCACTACGACATCCTCGGTAGGCCCACATAAGGGCAAGGAAAACTCACACCCAGTGGGACGTCGGTGACAATGATGACTATGAGAACCTTGGAGAGGACGAAAGCAATGGATGTCGAGCGGGTCCAACATGATACTGTGAAAGTTCAATCCATAATGGATCTAACACATCCGCGAGAGTCCAGTCCAAAGCAGAGCCAGCAGGAAACCATCCCAAGCGGAGGCGGATCAGCAGCGCAGGGATGTCCCCAGCCGATACACAGGCAAGCGGTCCATCCTGGGTCACGACTCTGGACAGCCAGTACGTCATCCATGGCCACCGGATCGGACCGGACCCCCTCCACAAGGGAGAGTGGGACATAGGAGAAAAAGAAAAGAAACGGCAGATCAACAGGTTCAAACACTGATGACATCTATTAAACAGACAAGAAGCAAGGAATCATGCAGAGACAGAGTTCAATTTGGCTCAAGGAGGAGACGCTTGGGATTGCATGCTCAGTTACAATCTCCCCCCACGCTCTGAGCTAACCGTCCCACGTGCTCCTCTATTTATTTGGGAGGTCCCTGGTTTACATTACTGAAGCCGCCTCTAAAAGGAGTGGCCGCACATTTCATGCAAAGCAGGCTTCCAGTACGCACAATACGTGACGGAATGTGCTGGGGGCCTTTTGATTGCCTTGTCTCTGCTTCGTCTGCGTGCTGTCGTCTTATCTCCGTTGAGGTCCTTGAAGTCCTTGGCTGTTAGTGGGCTAAGACAAACAACATATCTGCAACGGGGAAACCCCTCATGTAATAAGCTTTGTCCTTGCACAGACGGAAAAAGTACAGTTTGAGCACAACAACTAATAACAATAGCAACGGACTTCAAGCATAAGAGTTGTGTGATAACTTACACATAATTATTCTAACAAACAATAAACAGACTCATCGACAACAATTATTCAGTTTAATCCTTTGCGTTCAATAGTCTTGTGTTTATATTCCAAATAATCTTCAACGTTAATATACAAAGATTTAAAAATAATAGCTTGGCCGAGAAAAGTGTTCTACTGTAGTAAAGCCTGCCATGTTACTTTGGTATTAATGGAAAAAATAAATAAAACACAATGAATAGGCAAAACTATTTTAAAAAACTAATGTTATTTAGTAATTCGGATTTTAGGGGAAAGGTTCGGCTACAAAATAAACTTAAATCAGTACTCTCGTTTATAGAAATACAGCTGTAAATCTCAGCGTTTGAAGCAATGCTAAATTAGCGATTATCTCCATAAGCTGTTGAATGGACGCTGCCGCAAGGCTGCTTAACCAAACTAAAACGATTAAAACGTCGGTGATGGGCAAGTTATTTGGAAAATGTAGTAAGCTAAGCTACAAGTTACTTTTGATTAAATGTAGCTAAGCTACAGGAGAAGCTATCCCCACAGAATTGTAGCAAGCTACATTACAAGCTACACGGCAAAAGTAACTTGCTACATTTGACACTGTTTATATCTATGGGCCCACATGTATAATATCAATGTTAATTTAACCGAGAGTGTACAAATAGACTATTAACTGGCATTTAGCTGGGGACACCCACCTGACAAATACCTCTAGGGGTCGCCGCACCCTTCGTTATATATTTATTTAGTTTGCCTTTTCTTTGGCCCACCCCTGAAATGTTATTAATTTTCCCTACCTCCAGTAAAAAAACAGCATCTATATATATCTTGACACACAAAAAATGACTTGTGTGTTGTTTGGGAACGGTTGCTAATGGTTATGTGCAGTAAAACTTTTAATGAACTCAACTCACCTTAATGTGTGTTCCTAAATGTGTGTTCCACGTCTTAGATGGAGAGGGCAGTTCTGATTTTGGTTTACAGAGTAAACAACTAAAAACTAAGGTTTTGGGCATTATTTACTCTAAACGCATACATTTGTCTGAATATGGCCAAGGACATGTATTACTCTGGGTTTTACTGCATGTCGTCTTCATCACTAAAGGAACAATATAATCCGCGGGAGAGAATTCCTCTACCATAAGTTTTTCTTTTTCTTTTTTTGAGTGGTCAGCTTGAAGCGCCCCTTTGTCTCTGACTCCCTCGTCGTCATGTGACACAAGTTTACTGGTTTTGATGACCCGCCTTATCTTGCCTCTAATTGGCCAATCCGAAATGTTTCGCAAAGAGATGTCCGATATTGGCTTCTTTGCCGATATCCCGATATTGTCCAACTCTTAATTACAGATGCCGATATACATAGTCGTGGAATTAACACATTATTATGCTTATTTTTGTTGTGATACCCTGCTGGATGCAATAAACAATGTAACAAGGTTTTCCAAAATGAATCAACTGCCATATTTATTATTGAAGTAAAAAAGTGCAGCTTTAAATTTGGGACATGTTCTCCCTGAGAGAGCATGAGGAAGTTGAGGTGGGCGGGATTGGGAGGGCAGGGTTGTGGTGGGCGGGGGTGTATATTGTAGTGTCCCGGAAGAGGTATTGCTGCAAGGGGTTCTGGGTATTTGTTCTGTTGTGTTTATCTTGTATTACGGTGCAGATGTTCTCCTGGAATGTGTTTGTCATTCTTGTTTGGTGTGGGTTCACAGTGTGGCGCATATTTGTAACAGTGTTAAAGTTGTTTATCCGGTCACACTCAGTGTGACCTGTATGGCTGTTGACCAAGTTTGAATTGCATTCACTTGTGTGCGTGTAAAGTCGTAGATACAATGTGATTGGGCCGGCACGCAAATACAGTGCCTTTAAGGCATGCCCCTAATATTGTCGTCTGGGTGGAAATCGAGAGAAATCCGGGAGAATGGTTGCCCCGGGAGATTTTCGAGAGGGGCACTGAAATTTGTGAGTCTCTGGGGAAGGAGGATTGGCAAGTATGACTGGGAGACGGAACTGCTCTGTACTTCTTCCTACGTCTTACCACTTTTTGAAACCGATACCGTTAATTTCGGATATTACATTTTAAAGCATTTATCGGCCGATAAAACCGTCAGTCCGATATTATCAGACATCTCTAGTTTCGCCTTAACCTTAGCCAATTGTGACTCATCATATGAGAACTAACAAATCATGTTTTTTTTCCATATCTATGGATGTTCTCAGTAATATAGGTCATTGTATTTTATTTTTTTTGTCCTGGATTTGTAGTACATTTCTTCTCTTTGTATCTTGTAGCTTTGATATTAGCTACGTAGCTACAAGGGTCTAAAAGTAGCTAATCAACAGGAAAAACTACTTGTTAAAAAACTAGTGAAGGTACCGCGAAGCTACTGGAAAATGTAGTTAAGCTACGTAGCTTGGCTACATGTAGCTTGTTACTGCAGGTCACAGTACAAAGGACATGTTAATTCACCACTGAATAGAGGTTTAGCAGAAATAAAATATAATTTATTCCATGAAGGCATTCAGTCCTTCAAAGTAGAAAAAGCCCCACGCTGATCAGCTATCACAACCGCATAGAGTGTTTATTCTAGGGAGCTAAACGATCCGACATTAGCCTACTTTCCCGTTCAGATCCGTTCAGTTGATCATAGACCACAATTCCAAACTGAACTGAACTGGTGTTCACCTGGACAGAAAATGGGAATTAACTAGACCAAACGTTGAGAGCAACAGGGTTAAACCAGGAGCTGATTGGTTGGACACAGGCAGAGCAGTACAGGCTAATAACATAAACTCATCTAGACTGTAATTGCAGCGGCAGGCCAGAGCTCACGAGTCTCTGGATTTGGGTTCTGCTCAAACAAACATTGATCAGGGAAGGTGACTCCCGGGAGGCAAATTATATTGTTGCATTGGCGCTGGATGTGAAATAAGCGCTGTGTCAGCTACATAAATGACAGTGACAGAAGCACGAGAACAGGCAGTCGGGGACACAAACGGAGAAGGTGAGCCCTTGTTCCGACAATCATAGTGGTGCTAAGAAGCCTGCAGCATTAAATGGAATCTTTTGCTTAAAAAAAATGTGCTGATCAAAGCCTTTTCTTAGACCTGGCCTGGCCTTCAAATAGTTAGAAGATTGAAGATTTCAAAGAATATGGTATCTGGATTCAACTGTTAACTGTGTCCATGAATCAGGACAATGGGTCTTCGGTGCAGCAGACCCATTGTACTTTGGTTTGTGTGCATTGAAACAAACGTCTTACCCGAATCAGAAAAAAAAATGGTGTTGTTCTATCACTCTGTTGCCAACCAAAAACAGCGAAAATGCGAAAACAGTCAGAGTTTTTGAGTATGTCCTTTAGCATTTTAGTTGTTTCTGCATTCGAAGGTTGTGTAAATCCATGTCTGTGTTCCTGTCAAAAGCACAATGTTAACTTTCTTTGAACCTCCAGTTTCACTTTATACCGTAAAATAATTAGGGATGTCCAAATCAACATTTTTGGGCCTTCGATCCTGATCTGATTTTTTTGGCCCCAGATTTAGAAATGAGTATTGAATTCAGTACCATATTTTCCAACAAAAAAAATTGGTCACTAAGCAACTAAAACCTGTCATAAACATAACGAAACAATTTTTTTACACAGGGAGCATGCAGGAAAGTAAAGACATCAAGCAAGTGCTAAGGAGCGAGATAAAGAACGCTAAAAGAGTTCATAGGGATACGGTAAAACACAAATATACCAGTGGAGATCTTCGGGCAGCTTGGAAAGGAATAAAAGAAATGACCTCCATCTCTCAGGGAAGTAGTGTGAGTAACAGGAATTCTATAAAAATTAAGGGAAAAAATATGGCTGACCGCCCAAATGGATTTAATAGTTTTTATTTTCGATTTGAAACAAACGACTTTTCCAATAATATTTCCAACCTTAAAGAGTCTCTTACTCCTGATCCAAACATTATCATCAAGCAGGAGCATGATAAAGAGCTTTTAAAACGAGTCAAAATAAGGAGGGCCCTTGGTCCAGACCTTATTTGTAACCCCAAAACCAGTGGAGTTGGCACGTTGTGTAAAATCGTAAATAAAAACGAAAGCACTCCTCTTGGGTGGAAACAAGTCAGGAGCGCAGAGACGTCCCCGACTGATGCACAGGTGAGTGGTCCACCCCGCGTCCCGACTTTGAACAGCTAGCGCTTCATCTGTGGTCACATAATAACCTCTACACCCAGGAGAGCAGGGCAGAGCAGAAAAGAGACGGCAGATCAACTGGTCTAAAAGGGGCGTCTATTTAAAGGCTAGCGTATACGAATGAGTTTTAAGATGGGACTTAAATGCTTCTACTGAGCAGCTCTAACTGTTACCGGTAGGGCATTCAGAGTACTGCCGCCTGAATAGAAAACACTATATAGCCCGCAGACTTTTTTGGGGTTCTCGGAATCACTAATATGCCGGAGTTCTTAGAACGCAGATTTCTGGCCGGGAAATATGGTACCATACAATCAACAAGATAGGACGGAGATAGACCGTTTTGGATTTTATACGTAAGTAGTAAAACCTTAAAGTCGCATCTTAAGTGCACAGGAAGCCAGTGCAGGTGAGCCAGTATAGGCGTAATATTATCAAACTTTCTTGTTCTTGTTTCTTGTATAAATGCTTGGGGACCTTTCTTTACGATCAGCTCAATTTTGATATGAACACAGATTTTATAGTCAAGCGAGCACAACATTTCTCTGTCAGGCCTGTAATACTCTGTCATTTTTTGCAAACATTTATTGAGAGTCTTATGTGTTTTTCTTTTATTTGTTGGTTTCACTGTCTTTCAGTTAAAGACCGAAACAGCCCGACTAGTATTGTTAAGTCTTGCTCTAAGATTTTACAGGAGTAAAACTAAGAGACTTAAACTTCTTCTGCAGCCAGAAAATCGCCCAAAAAGCAAAGAGCATTTTAGCCTCCCCGAGCCATGTCCTTGCGGGTTAATTCTCTCTGTTGCCTTCAGGGCGACGTTATACCCTTACATTGTGTAAAACAAATCGCTTTTCCAAATCATTCGTCCCTTGTGCACTCAGTCTTAAACTTTAACAATTTTCAGAGTGTTGTATTGTTGTACTGTTTATGTATTTATTGACTATTTATTTATTGTAGGCTATGTGAAAGCTTTGCGAACCACGACAACCTGCTGCTTGAAATGAATTGCCTTGAGGGATTAATAAAGTTGTTTGAATTGAATTGAGGGCTTCACGGTGGCAGAGGGGTTAGTGCGTCTGCCTCACAATACGAAGTTCCTGCAGTCCTGGGTTCAAATCCAGGCTCGGGTTCTTTCTGTGTGGAGTTTGCATGTTCTCCCCGTGAATGCGTGGGTTCCCTCTGGGTACTCCGGCTTCCTCCCACTTCCAAAGACATGCACCTGGGGATAGGTTGATTGGCAACATTAAATTGGTCCTCGTGTGTTAATGTGAGTGTGAATGTTGTCTATCTGTGTTGGCCCTGCGATGAGGTGGCGACTTGTCCAGGGTGTACCCCGCCTTCCGCCTGATTGTAGCTGAGATAGGCGCCAGCGCTCCCCGCGACCCCAAAAGGGAATAAGCGATAGAAAATGGATGAATGGATGGAATTGAATTGAGTACTTTTATAGGTACCGACCGAAGCTCTTCGGTACTAGGTCAAATCAAATGTTGCCTGATTTTGACAACTTTGTTGCACATGACGTCACGTTCGGTTGCAGACAATTAGAGCAAACTTGGTCGGACTGCCTCTTGGACTAGGTAATGTTATAATTTTATCAATTCATCAAAGTTTATTTGTATTGCCCTTAATCACAAATGCCACAAACGACATCTTCAGCTCTGATCCCACATCAAGGCCGGAAAAAACTCAACTCAATGGGACATTGAGAAATAGTTGCTGGACATCCATTGTGTGATTTCATTGAGACGCGTCACAAGACATGTTTCAATATTTCATACCAACAAGGCAAGAATAAGGCGCTCAAAAGTACAGTAAGGCTCCACTTTTCAAAATGCGCTAGCTCGATGCTAATTTACATTGGAGTTGCCATTGACATGCTAGAGATTACCATTAGCAATTTTGCAGGGAGATTTTAAAACTTCCAACTTAGGTCATGAAAACTACAACTAAGATGTGTGTTACAATCAAACAACTGGTGTGTAATAAGTACAATACTTAGGTGCCTTCTACACTAAGTTATCCAGGGTAAATCCCACTTAACCTTATCCTTGTCCACACACACCCACACAATGGTCGTTTAAAACCCCCTACCCCCTCCGTCCGCCGGCGCAAGGCGGCCTAGTACGCATGCGCAAACAATGCGCACGTCATACTCACCTCCAGTGTTGCTTTATGCGCAAGTTCTTAAATTAAATTTAACTTTTCTGAACAACATCCAGTGTTGTGGTATTTTAATTAACTGGAATACATGTGCAGTGGGGCCCTATTGTAGTGAATCACACCTGAGCCATCATAAATTGATCACATCTTTAATAAACACATGAAAGTAATCAATGTGATAAAGAACATTTTACATCAATCAATCCAGGGATCTAGATATCTGGTCAGCTCATGCTTCACTCTTTTGCCTTCACCTTCATTGTCCAATCATTTTTGGTGACTTTATATAGTCTGGACCTAGACGTTGAGTCCGCGACATACGTTTGTACATGGCGGACAATAACTGATACAGTCTGATTTTCCAGTCCACATGCATTTGATGTTTTCCATAGTTTTCACCCGTAGGCCAGGTAATACAAAGCATACGCTACATTTTTTTTATCACATCCACGGGAGCCCACAATCTCGTTGTCACTCCTTCGACAAATGGTCAAAGTTTTTCGGAAAGTAGAATCACAGCTGACCTGGACATTGGAAAGTTCTCTTGCCGTCTGAGAAGTGTTGTATCCCAAATAGCTGCAATCGCATTCGCTTTTTTTTTTTTTACATTTTATTTTTATTGACAGCCGGCATCAGACATTTCCATCCACTAAATCATATTCACATACATCACATAGCCGTTGTCTGCCCTAAATGTCAAAAGTATTTTTGTTTATATACCCATAATACCACCCACCCCTCCCCCCAAAAAGAAATAAGAAAAAAAAATAACAAAACATTTTAAACAAGAAATACCCCTTGAAAGTAAAACTTTGTTTTTTGGACTTGCACCTCAAGATTGGCTGAAGAAAGATAAATTCTTAATGAATATCCTACTGGTGGAACACAACAAATTACACACCTGCAAATCAGATGTTTAGGGGTATCCATAATACGCCGATAGGGAGAAGTTTTTATTCTCGCGATGAGTCGGGTGTGTCTTGAACCCCTGAGGCCGACTCACCGAACCCCTAGGGTTCGATCGAACCCAGGTTAAGAACCACTGATCTAGGACATCTCTGAATATATTTTTTACTGAGCAGCCTTTTTTCATTAGTGCAAAAAAAGGTAGGTTTTCTCCACTCTTTGTTTACGATTTTGTTTTTAATAATCCAAAAGCACAGATGCAGACGCCACTTGCTGAATATTTCAACCAGTGTCGTTAAAGTTCGCTTGTGCCAAGACTTTAAATGACTACTTTTTCCAATGAATTCGTTTTAACAGGTGGCGCCTCATCGATTTTCATTTTCCCCTGGCCAGTTATCAGCGTTTCCACCTTTGCACAAAGTCAGAACATTAGTGTGTAACCTTGTCTGTTATGATGAGGGGCATCGAAGTGGAGGCTGTACAGGGGCCCCCAGCACAGGGGGGGCCAGCTGGGTTTTCTATAAAGTTTGAAGATTTAAATATGTGAGTTGTAAAAAACATCATAAATGGTAATTACAAATTCAATCGTTGCGAAAGTTCAATAATAAAGTTAGAATCTAACACTACCTGCACTCCATATCAAAAGTATGAAATGGTTTGTTCCGCCTGTATAGCAGCAAACCCAGCATGGAACACTTCACTCAACACTGATATCATGATAATGTCATCAAAGCTCACCTTTAAGCATCCACACAAAACAAGGTAGAGGTTATAGGAGAAAGGAAAACTTATTATACATTATCTGAAATCATTGTCTTTTGCCCACAGAAGCAAAGATAAGCTATTATTACTCCCCTTAAGACCCTCTCCATGAAAACTAATAATCAGGTTAGAAATGGAGGGGTATTAATGGACTCAGACTTCAACTTTACCAGTCACATTAAGTCAATAAATTCGGCGGCATTTTACCACCTGAAAAATATTGCCAAAACGGGAGGACTAATGTCTAAATCACATTTAGAAAGACTAATCAATGTCTTTGTCCCCAACAGGTTGGATTACTGTAATGGCCTTAGTAATGGGTTATACTTGTATAGCGCTTTTCCACCCTCAAGGTACTCAAAGCGCTTTGGCACTATTTCCACATTCACCCATTCAGACACACATTCATACACCATGCAAGGCGCTAACCACGGACTATCAGGAGCATAGGTGAAGTGTCTTTCCCTGTCACGGCGCATGCGCAATCCCGCATGTCATCTGCTGCCAGCTTTGCCGGCACCTACTCTAGAGACGTTGCTGCATATAATCTTCAATCAGCGCACCGGGAGGAAAAACCACAGACGAAATAAAGACCAGCGGACCTGAAGATCCATTGCCGGAATGTAGTTCACTCCCGTAGTATGCATCCCGTCTCTGGCTTCCCTCCCGCGTACTTGATCTCTCTCTGTGCCTTCCCTGTTCCCGTGTCTTATGTCCTGTGTGTCTCCCACAGTACTTCCCGTGTCTCTGCCTTGACTTCCGTCTGGATTCCGGACTACCTTCCCAGATCCTCGACCCCTGCTTGGACACGGACCTCGTTGCTTCTTTCCAGCGCCCGACCGCTTGGCTGCCCACGGACTGCCTTCTTGCCTTTCCCCTTTGTTCTGACGAATGATTCAACCAACACGCACACACAACAAACTCTGATAACATTCAGTTGGTTAATTCTACACATCGTTTTGCACCTATCACCACCTACTCATCAAGTTCATTAAACCAATTGAACTGATTCCTGTCGTGGTGTCGTCTCCTTCCCCCTCTCTACTTAACATGCCCAAGTACACAACGGATGTGGCTAGGATGGCGGAATTTGGGCATCAAACCAGGAACTCTTAAGTTGCTGGCACGGGCTCCCTACCAACCAAGCCAAGGCGTCCTGGCCTACTTACTGGGCTCCCTAAAGGAGCTGTAAAGCAGCTGCAGTACATCCAGAATGCTGCTGCTCGAGTACTGACTAGAACCAGAAAATACAGTATGACCATATGAGTCGAGTGCTAAGGTCACTGCACTGGCTTCCTGTTGCTCAGAGAATAGACTTTAAAACAGCTCTGATTGTGTACAAGTCTTTTCATGGTCTTGTGTCGAAGTACATCTCTGACATGTGAGAGCCATATGAGCTCTAAGAACCTCAGGTAGTGGTCTCCTGCTGGTGCCCAGAGTTAGAACGTAACATGGTGAGGCTGTGTTCCAGTTTTATCATCCTAAAATCGCGAATAGTCTTCCAGAAGATGTGAGACAGGCCTCAACGTTGGCAATGTTCAAATCCAGGCTGAAACACTTTCATTTAACTGTGCGTATGACAACTGAAAGTATTTAATCCACACTTTTTGATTTTAAAATGAATTATGGTAGTTTTTATTTTGATTTTATGTTATTTTTAAATAAACTTGCCTTGCCTAATTGTGGCAGCATAGGAGAAAGTTATGTGCACGTTTCACTTTCACATAACTGTGGTGCATTCAAAGACCTTAGATCAGGGGTCACCAATCCCTGAAACCAAGAGCTACTTAAATAAAATACTTAAATAAATTGCCAGAAATAGCCAATTTGCTCAATTTACCTTTAATAAACAAATCTATATATATATATATATATATATATATATATATATATATATATATATATATATATATATATATATATATATAATTGGGTATTTCTGTCCATCATTCCATTGTACATTTTTTTTCGATTTACGGAAGGTTTTTTGTAGAGAATAAATGATGAAAAAAACACTTAATTGAATGGTTTAAAAGAGGAGAAAACAAGAAAAAATGAAAGTAAAATTTTGACACATATTTTATCTTCAATTTAGACTCTTTAAAATTCAAAATTAAATCTAAATAACTAGCTAATTCGAATTTTTTTGAAAAAAAAATTTAAATAATTTATGGAACATAATTTGTAATTTTTCCTGATTAAGATTAATTTTAGAATTTTGATTACATGTTTTAAATAGGTTAATATCCAATCCGCGCAAATTGGTCCAAGCTATATTTCTAACAAAGACAAATCATTAGTTTTTCTAGATTTTCCTGAACAAAAATGTTAAAAGAAATTCAAAAGACTTTGAAATAAGATTTCAATTTGATTCTACAGATTTTCTAGATTTGCCAAAATATATTTTTTGAATTTTAATCATAATAGGTTTGAAGAAATATTTCACAAATACAAAAACTAAACAGAAGCTAAAATGAAGAATTAAATTAAAATGTATTTATTATTCTTTACAGTAAAAAAAATAAATTGTCAGGAAGGAAAGAAGAGGAAGGAATTTAAAAGGTAAAAAGGTATATGTGTTTAAAAATCCTAGAATCATTTTTAAGGTTGTTTTTTTCTTCTAAAATTGTCTTTCTGAAAGTTATAAGAAGCAAAGTAAAAAAATAAATGAATTTATTTAAATAAGTGAAGACCAAGTCTTTAAAATATTTTCTTTGATTTTCAAATTCTATTTGAGTTTTGCCTCTCTTGAAATTAAAAATGTCGAGCAAAGCGAGACCAGCTTGCTAGTAAATAAATACAATTAAAAAAAATAGAGGCAGCTCACTGGTAAGTGCTGCTATTTGAGCTATTTTTAGAACAGGTCAGCGGGCGACTCAGTTGGTCCTTACGGGCTACCTGGTGCCCGCGGGCACCGCGTTGGTGACCCCTACCCTAGATTAAAGTTCGAACCGCAGGTGTCACTAGTTTTTAAAAGGCAAAGTAGACTTAACTACATTTCCTGTCAAGTGCTCTTATTTTGGTTTCCATTTCTTGGTTTCTCCACTGTTTCTGCTGTTTTCCAGTCCAAGGCAGTGCCTTCCTCACCTGTCCCTGATTGGCAATCAGGACGCACCTATTACTGGTTTCCAATCAAGTTGCTTGTAGGCCGGCCCCGTCCTCTGGGCAAAGCTGGATCATTGATTGTGTTTTGCTTGCAACCCTGCTTTGCTTCCCTGTTTTGTGGCAACGCTACTCAGCGGTTTTGTTTTCTGTGCACTCCCTATCTGCATTAGTTTTGGTTTGTTATGATCCCTTGCCCAGATCAGAGTTGGTTTTTCGTATAAAATCACCGGTTGTTTTTGTTCTGTTTCAGCACCCCTGTTTTGTGTTTTTCTTGTTTGTCATGGGTGCCGATTATGTTCACCTGCCTAGGTTTAGTGTTCGGGACACTCACCTGTTACCGAGCACCAATCAGAGAGCTATTTAGTCCTGCCGTTTCGCCTCACCCATCTTGGTGCTCTTGTTTGCTTAATGCAACTGTCATGTTGGTTCCCTGTGTTTTTTCTTGCGATAAGTCCCGTCTTAGTGTTCCTTGTTAGTTATTATGTTAGCTCCCCGTGCTAGAGGCAGTCCCTGTGCAATTGGCACGCTCTCCTTGTGTTTGCTTGTTTTGTTCGTTTGTGGGGGTTGGAATGGTTCATTGGAATAAATCACTTCCTACCTGAACACTGTCTCCGGAGTTCCTGCTGCATAGCTTGGAAGAACAATCCACGTATCACCATGCGTCCTCCCCGTTACATGGTTTTGTTAAACAAACTGCTCAGTGGCCTTGTGGTTAGAGTGTCTGCCCTGAGATCGGTAGGTCGTGAGTTCAAACCCTGGCCGAGTCATACCAGAGACTATAAAAATGGGGTAAAACCGATATTTCCCTGCTTGGCACTCAGCGTCAGGGTTGGAATTGGGGGTTAAATCACTAAAATGATTTTGGGCGCAACCACCGCTGCTGCTCACTGCTCTCCTAACCTCCCAGGGGGTGAGGGTGATGGGTCAAATTCAGAAGATAATCTCACCACACCTCGTGTGTGTGACAATCATTGGTACTTTAAACTTGAACTTTTAAAGAATCATACAACCTTAACGTCACATCCTGTCTCTGCATCCTGGGGTCCAGGCCAACAACGTCACAGCAAAACATAAAAGACAACTTTAAGCATAATTTAGAGTGTCCAGTGTGGCTTTTGCACTGGATAAAGGGCGTCGGTGTCAATAAGGAACTAAAGGAAATAATTACAGTGGCAGGTGAACTGGGTGAGAAAGTGTTGCTTTTATTGACAGGCTGTCAGGCAGCCTTTAAGTGGAAAGATTGAGCGTCGCGGGTGCGGGAGAAAATCATTGTCTGGAACGAGGCAGCATTGCTAAATATATGAAAGCGGGTGCGGATGCAGATTCAATACAGTTGAAAAAACGAGAACTTTCTCCCCTTGCCTTTGTTTGTGTACTACATGCATAGAATGGGGCAAAAAGTATTTAGTCAGTCATCGATTGTGCAAGTTTTCCCAATTAAAATGAAAACAGAGGTCTGTAATGTTAATCATGAGTACACTTCTACTGTGAGAGACAGAATGTGGGGGGGGGAAATCCAGGAATTCACATTGTAGGAATTTTAAAGAATTTATTTTTACATTATGGTGGAAAATAAGTATTTGGTCAACCATTCAACAGAGGTTTTGGCTCAAAATCTCACGATATATGGCCCCATTCATTCTTTCCTTAACACGGATCAATCGTCCTGTCCCCTTAGCAGAAAAACAGCCCCAAAGCATGATGTTTCCACCCCCATGCTTCACAGTAGGTGTGGTGTTCTTGGGATGCAACTCAGTATTCTTCTTCCTCCAAACACGAGGAGTTGAGTTTATACCAAAATGGATACATGGATGATACAGCAGAGGATTGGGAGAATGTCATGTGGTCAGATGAAACCAAAATAAAACTTTTTGGTATAAACTCAACTTGTCGTGTTTGGAGGAAGAAGAATACTGAGTTGCATCCCAAGAACACCACACCTACTGGGGGTGGAAACATCATGCTTTGGGGCTGTTTTCCTGCTAAGGGGACAGGACGATTGATCCGTGTTAAGGAAAGAATGATTTGGGCCATGTATCGTGAGATTTTGAGCCAAAACCTCCTTCGATCAGTGAGAGCTTTGAATGGTTGACCAAACACTTATTTCCCACCATAATTTACATTTTTTTTTTTTAAATTCCTACAATGTAAATTCCTGGATTTTTTTTTTCACATTCTGTCTCTCACAGTTGAAGTGTACCTATGATGAAAATTACAGACCTCTGTCATCATTTTAAGTGGGAGAACTTGCCCAATCGGTGGCTGACTAAATACTTTTTTGCCCCACTGTATTAAGATTCACCCGATGTGTTTGCTTAGCTGTAAATACAAGGCGATTAACGTTGGACAGTTCTTCTTCTTCGTCCGTTTTTGTCCTCATGCCAAATTGCCTCGCATTGACATGCTAACAGGCAATTTGCAGATTAAGGAAAATGGTACTGGAACAATAGTCCGTAATAGACTTGGGTGAGCTGTATGCTGCCGATGGGGTGACACCCCCATTATACAGACAAGTGAAGCAACTGGCAGGGCTGTGCCAGCACGATAACACGGCTTGGAGGTACAGAACTGCCACATAATTAAATTGAGATTTGATTTTAATCCTTTCCAAGAAGATTTTTGGGTTTCTTTTTTTTTCTTTCTTTTTTTGTTCACTTTACTGGTGATGTTTGGGTTGTTATGCCTATTTTGAAAAGGTATTTTAATGCCGATGCAATCAGTCATACATATATCATCGATAACAGCTCGATTCTTTATGTATCGAGGAAAGCAATTTAGTGGTTTATCTGCAAAAATAGACGCGCAAAAAGGCTTCTGGGGTTGGTTGTCACATGCTTTACTCCATACTGCGAATTGTCATTCCCACTTTAAATGGTGTCGGCTCAATACGTGTGTCCCTCTCATTTTCCAACAAGGAGGTAACAAAGACATTGTGGACCAGTGTTTTTCAACCTTTTCTGAGCCGAGTCACATTTTTTTGTGGAAAAAATCCCGAGGCACACCACCAGCAGAAAAAAAAATAAAATAAAATGAAACTCAGTAGCCGATATGGAAAATAAAACATCGTTGGACATTAATTCAAACCATAACCAACCATGCATCACTGTAGATCTTATCTCAAAGTAGGTGTACTTATTTTACTTTTTTTGCTGTTTTCCTGTGTGTAGTGTTGCGCTCCTATTGTGATGGCTTTTCCACTTTTGTTGGTATTTTCCTGTAGCAGTTTCATGTCTTCCTTGAACACTATTCCTGCTTTGTTTTCACAATCAAGACCATCTAAATTGTGCGGACGCTATCCTTCTTTGTGGGAACATAGTTAATTGTCATGTCATGTACCGATGTACTTTGTGGACGCCGTCTGCTCCACACGCTGTAAGTTTTTGCTGTCGTCCAGCATTCTGTTTCCGTTTACTTTGCAGCCAGTTCAATTTTTTTTTTTTTTTGCACAGCCTTCTCTAAGCTTCAAGGCCTTTTCTTAGCCTTTTGTTTATTTTTGGTTTAAATGTTAGATATATTTTTATCTACACGCTGCCTCCCGCATATTGTGATCACGTCAAACCATGTTCTCGACATCTACAAAGCAATTAGCTACCTGCTGCCACCTACTGATATGGAAGAGTATAAGATGGTGTGGAAAGAGGTGTGGCCAGCAGGAGCAAAGGTCACCGCCTCGGTCAATGGTGCTGAGGACGAGCACCATCGGACATAGTGCTGACGGCAAGACATAGCTGGCAGGTAATTAGATTTGACAGGGGGTACGTGTTAATCTAATCATCTGTTTGTCTTTAACAGTACGAGGTCAGGAGCAGGTGGGAAGCGAGGATTGATTAATTGATTCATTCTTTTATTAGTAGATTGCAAAGTACAGTACATATTCCGTACAATTGACCACTAAATGGTAACACCCGAATAAGTTTTTCAACTTGTTTAAGTCGGGGTCCACGTTAATCAATTCATGGATGCGGACGTGGCTGAAAAGTCACGTCCTGCTGGAGAGAAAACTTTTGATAAAATCCATGTACATTAAAACCTGGTTAAAGATTTTAAAATCTCCTGACGATTGAGGGAACCCCTCATGAAACAGTTCTATAGAGATGAAGTAGTCTTGTGATTTTTCCCACACATACATATTGCGCTCTACCATGGTATCGAGCACTATTCTCAGGATAATCCAATTAAGACATATATATATATATATATAAATATACACACATATATATATATATATATATATATATATATACACATATATATATATATATATATATATATATATACATATATATATATATATATATATATATACACATATATATATATACACATATATATATATATATATATATACACATATATATATATATATATATATATATATATATATATATACACATATATATATATATATATATATATATATATATATATATATATATATATATATATATATATATATATATATATATACATATATATATCCATCCATCCATCCATCCATTTTGTATCGCTTATTTGGGGTCGCAGGGGGCCCTGGTACCTATCTCAGCTACAACCGGGCGGAGGGCGGTGTACACCCTGGACAAGTCGCCACCTCATCGCAGATATATTTTATATATATATATATATATATATATATATATATATATTTATTTTTATTATTATTATTATTTGTAATCTTTCCTTTTTCGCCCACCAATCAATTCATTTTCTACCGCTTGTTACTGGGTCCCCTAAGCAGATATGTCACGCCAGCGTCCAAAATCCGGCCCGCGGGTAATTGTGACAAAAAAACAAAAAAAAAGGTATTTATAAAAAAATTTTAGTCCGTCCTTTTTCGCCCATCCATCAATCCATTTTCTACCGCTTGTTATTGGGTCTCCTAGCCACTCAAGCAAATCATATTGTCTAAAAATGCATTTTCCCAGCGGTAACGGGACGTCATCACGCTTGTGCCAGAAAGGCGGCAAGTGTGCGATCTTTCAATCAATTAGTGCACGAGGGGAAAAAAATAGCGAAATCGTTGGGGAAACATAAATTAGACTCAGAGTGTAGAGTTTTTAAACATCAGTGGACATATATATATATATATATATATATATATATATATATATATATATATATATATATATATATATATATATATATATATATATATATATATATATATATATATATATAGCGCGACCCCTGGTCAAATTTTTTTAACCCAATACGGCCCCCGGGTCAAAAAGTTTGGGGACCTCTGGTTATATCACTTGGGGGGAAGCGTCAAAAGCGTGGGATGGGGTGTGGGGTATGTGTGTGTGGCGTGTTTTTTCCATGGATGTATATATGTGTGTGTGAGGCTGCAGTAGGTCTCTGTTCCGCGACCTTGGTGCTCGCAAACGCGATAGCATAGCCAGTCAGTCGATAACAACAACAGATGAGCGCCCATGTGAGATAGGGAAGTAGTTGGTTGATTCTTTGCTGCACTGTCCTCTGGGAGATTCTCGTATTCGCAACTTTGTCATGTCGCTTGCATCCAGGCAAAACAATCCAGATTAGAATGTTTTTTTCTCAGCGAGCGAAATCTTTTTTTTTTTTCCTGTTGTTGTTGTTGTTGCCTTTTGGTTCGGGACCCTTTGGGACCGTGAGACAAGGTGACTTCTGCGGTGCTTTTCTGTGTACTTCTGGATCTGCCTCCCGGGAGCTTTTAGGCCATGGAGACCAGCTGCTGGGTCTCTGCCACACCGGAGTCCGTTTGGAGAGACTGGAGGAGATGCGTATGAAGAGACAGGGCTGCTGAGCTGGTGCTGAGCACCGGGACGGACGGGCTTCACAGTGTCTTGGCTGAATGAGCAATATCGGACACATCGGACTCCTTAGACGCATCCTCGCTCACTCATGCGGACTGGACACTGGCCGAGAATTAGTGGGCGGTTGAGGGAGCAGTCGGCTCTCTTGGTTGTTTTGTTGGGTCTGCTCCTGTCCCTGAACATGCTCCCCCCCACCCTGATGGCGTGGAACACCGCAGAAGCCACCACAGTGTAAATGTTTTTATTGTTGTTGTCCTTGTTTTACTTTTGTAGCTGTATGTAGAATCAGGTGGCGACTTGTCCAGGCTGTACCCTGCCTTCCACCTGAATGTAGCAGAGATAGGCTCCAGCACCCCCCACGACCAAGAACGGGACAAGCGGTAGGAAATGGATGGATGTAGAAATGGCTGGTTACATCAGCTCTGCTCTTTTAAAGGGGAACATTATCACCAGACCTATGTAAGCGTCAATATATACCTTGATGGTGCAGAAAAAAGACCATATATTTTTTTAACCGATTTCCGAACTCTAAATGGATGAATTTTGGCGAATTAAACGCCTTTCTGTTTATTGCTCTAATGGCGATGACGTCAGAATGTGACGTCACCGAGGTAATACAGCCGCCATTTTCATTTTCTACACATTACACACATGGGTCCTAGCTCTGTTATTTTCCGTTTTTTCCAAAATTTTTGGGGACCTTGGAGACATCATGCCTCGTCGGTGTGTGTAACAACACTAACAGGGAGGGATTCAAGTTGCACCGAAGATGCGAAAGTGTCTGCCGCCAGACCCCCATTGAATGTACTGTAGTGTCTTCACATTTGACCGGCGATGACAGACATGGCACAGAGATGTATGGATAACCTGCAGATGCATTTGCAACAATAAATTCAACAAAATCACAAAGGTGAGTTTTGTTGTTGACTTATGTGCTAATCAGACATATTTGGTTGCGGCGTGACTGCCAGCTAATTGATGCTAACATGCTACACTCATCAATGCTAACATGCTATTTACCGGCGATGACAGACATGGCACAGAGATGTATGGATAACCTGCAGATGCATTTGCAATGATAAAGTCAATGAAATCACAAAGGTGAGTTTTGTTTATGTTGACTTATGTGCTAATAAGACATATTTGGTCGTGGCGTGACTGCCAGCTAATCGATGCTAACATGCTATTTACCGGCGGTGCTAAAGCAGACATGGCACAGAGATGTATGGATAACCTGCAGATGCATTTGCAACTATATTACGTTTCCTTCCACCCACATTTAATGCGAAAAAAACACTTACCAATCGACAGATTTAAATTGCTCCAGTGTCAAGAGATGCGAAAGTCCAGATCGTTTGGTCCGCACATTTTACCGGCGATCTTAACGCAGCTATTCGGGCATGCTATGGCTATGAATAGCTTCAATAGCTATTCGCTCAATAGCTTAATTTTGTTCTTCAATACTTTCATACTCCAACCATCCGTTTCAATACATGCGTAATCTGTTGAATCGCTTAAGCCGCTGAAATCCGAGTCTGAATCCGAGCTAATGTTGCTATATCTTGCTGTGGTATTCCCATTTTTTGTTTACATTGGCAGCACTGTATGACGTCACAGGGAAATGGATAGTGGTTTCGAAGATAGCGAAAATAAGGCACTTTAAAGCTTTATTTAGGGTTATTCCGGGACCGGTAAAATTTTGAAAAAAACTTCAAAAAATACAACAAGCCACTGGGAGCTGATTTTTATTGTACTCAACCCTTTTGAAATTGTGATAATGTTCCCCTTTAATGTCTTTAATGTCCTTTGTGTTCGTTGATGTTTGATGTTTCCCTCTTATACACATGTGTATGTGTGCTATGGCTATGGGTTTTTATTTTCCTTGGCCTCAGTCCGGACACCCTCTCCAGGGGCCCAGCCTTGGACTGAATATTTGTTTTCTTCTCTGTGGTATTTGGATCTTAGTCATGGCAGGCCATTACAATTGGTCAAGAGCTGCCAATCAGTCCTTGTTTTCCCTGGACACTACACAATGTCCAAACAGATCAATCAGGATTGATTCGCTCCACATATACCTTGCTCAGGAAGATCAGCGCTAAGATCGTATGGTCTATCAATTTTTTATTTCAAAGAAGTCCTCTTTGGGCCTATTAAGTTCTGGACCAAACTTTGCCGCAGTATATTTTATCTTCTCACAAAACCCATCCCTGTACCCAAATGTCAAGCTGATATCGCTACCAAGTAAAAACTCCAGCACAGTTGTGGTCCAAATAAAATTGCATATTCACCTCAATGGTGGGCTTGAGATAGAAGTCAGGGCTATGTAGGTCTTCCAAATGAAAACAACAGAAACAAAGCCTCTAAGCTTCAGATTTATCACATCCCAACATGTAAGCATGCCGCATTATAAGCTTCATGAAGCAGAACGGCCTCTGCATCCTATCATGAAAGTGTGTACAGTATGCTTCATTGCATTTGTTTGTGTTTTTGTCTTGGTGGCAGTCCAACACATCTATGCTGCCTCTCCAGCTTCAAACGCTATTAAGTCCCTCTGAGCGTAGCTATTCATCATTTGTACCATTTCCACGGGGTGTTTTGTTGGGTTTTTTTTTCAACTTTTTAATCACAGGCCGGATCCCGTCTTGGGGGGATAATTCAGCCGTGAAACAAGGCCCTGACGTCCCATGCTAACGATGCACATCCCTAACAGACTCTGAAAAATGAGCTTGAAGTGCGCATCATGATGGGAGGCTGCTGGAAAATGAGGGGACGGAAAATGAGACGCATGAACACCAGGAGAGTTATCACTGACCGTACACCACTTTTATGTATCCCGGCTCTTGTGGAGGAACTCCTGTGGGAGACGGTTTATCTGCACAAGGCTCCACTGCAGCTTCTTGTACAAGTGACTGGGGTTCCAAAAGTCATGTTTTATTCATGTTCATTCTGAGACTCAAAACACTGAGACCAGAGCTATTTCTACTAGTCATGTACTGATCGGTTCTGAAATATCAATACCGCCAATACCAAATGGTTATGCTCGAATATCAATTCGCAAATCGAAATGTAGATACTTCTGGTACTCCAGTTATTTGAGATAACGTAGCTTATATCATTTACAGGAACACAGTGTAAAGTAACTAAATAGTTTAGATCCTGTCTAAATGAAAAGTGATTGGTGGAATATATATATACATATATATATATATATATATATATATATATATATATATATATATATATATATATATATATATATATATATATATATATCGTATTTCCTTGAATTGCTGCAGGGCATATAGTATGCGCCTGGCTTGAATTACTGCCGGGTCAAACTCGTTTCCCAAAATAGTTAGCGCATGCTTAGTCTTACTGCCTGGTCAAATTTGTGATTTCACGAGTGACACTTCCCCTGTCATCATTTTCAAAATGGAGGAGGCTGATTTCAATACCGGTCATTTGAAATCGCATAAAGGGAAGAAGATTAAGAGCTATTCAGTAGGATATTAGGTCCAAGCTTACATCACACCCAAATTTTTACAGCATACCTTTGGTAAGTGCCGGAGTGAGAAGAGGTTTTAAAATAATTAGCGCATGCTTACTTTTACCGCATGCCTTTGGTAAACACAGGAGTGAGGAGAGGTTTTAAATTAATTAGCGCCCCGGCAGCAATTCAAGGAAATACAGTATATATATATATATATATATATATATATATATATATATATATATATATATATATATATATATATATATATATATATATATATATATATACAGTCGGGATTTCTGTGGTTTATCCGTTATACAGTGTTTAATACCGGGGTAGAGCGGAATATACGTTAGGTCAGGAAAAAAACACAGAGGCTATTTCCCTGCGAAACAGGCTTGTAGGGATTAAATAGCCTCTGTGTTTTGTTCCTGGCATACATATATATAAATATATATATATATATATATGTATATATATATATATATATATATATATATATATATATATATATATATATATATATATATATATATATATACATATATATGTAGGTGTGGGAAAAAAATCACAAGACTACTTCATCTCTACAGATCTGTTTCATGGGGGGTTCCCTCAATCATCAGGAGATGATCTCCTACATATTGCGCTCTACCACGGTATCGAGCACTATTCTCTGGATAATCCAATCAAGACATATATATATATATATATATATATATATATATATATATATATATATATATATATATATATATATATATATACACACACAACACACACAGTTGTGCTCATAAGTTTACATACTCTGGGAGAATTTATTAATTCTTGGCCATTCTTCAGAGAATATGAATGATAACACAAAAACCTTTCTTCCACTCATGCTTAATAATTGTGTGAAGCTATTTATTGGCAAAAAACTGTGTTTACTCTGTTTTAAATCAAAATGACAAAAGAAAGTACTAGAGATCTCGATATCAGATATTCCGATATTGTCCAACTCTTAATTACCGACACCAATATCAACCGATACCGATATACACAGTCGTGGAATTAACACATTATTTTGCCTAATTTTGTTGTGATGCCCAATGTAACAAGATTTTCCAAAATAAATCAACTCAAGTTATAGGAAAAAAGGCCAACATGGCACTGCCATATTTATTATTGAAGTCACAAAGTGTTTTTTTTTTTAAATTTAACATCCCTCAAAACAGCAGCTTGGACTTTGGGACATGTTCTCCCTGTGAGAGCATGAGGAGGTTGAAGTGGGCAGGGTTGGGGGGAGGGGGGGTCACGGCATGTTTATTGTAACGTCCCGGAAGAGTTAGTGCTGCAAAGGATTCTGGGTATTTTTTCTGTTGTGTTTATGTTGTGTTACGGTGCGGATGTTCTCCCAAAATGTGTTTGTCATTCTTGTTTGGTGTGGGTTCACAGTGTGGTGCATATTTGTAACAGCGTTAATGTTGTTTATACGGCCACCTTCAGTGTGACCTGTAGGGCTGTTGACCAAGTATGCATTGCATTCACTTGTGTGTGTGAAAAGCCCTAGATACTACGTTATTGGGCCGGCACGCAAAAGCAGTGCCTTTAAGGTTTATTGGCGCTCTGTTCTTCTCCCTACGTCCATGTACACAACGACGTTTTAAAAAGTCATAAATTAGACTTTTTTTAAAACTGATACGATAATTTTGAAACCGATACCGATCATTTCCGATATTACATTGTAAAGCTTTTATCGGCCGAAATTATCGGACATCTCTCGAAAGTACCCAAATGACCCTGATCAAAAGTTTACATACCCCAGTGACTTTGATCTGATAACATGCAAAAAGTTGACACAAACAGATTTGAATTGCTAATCAAGGTTCCAATCCTCACCTGTGACCTGTTTGTTTGTAATTAATGTGTGTGTATAAAAGGTCAGTGAGTTTATGGGCTTCTGACAAACCATTGCATCTTTCAACCAGTGCAGCACAGATGTTTCTGGATTCTGAGTCATGGGGAAGGCAAAATAATTGTCAAAGGATCTGCGAAAAAAAAGTAATTGAACTGCATGAAACAGGAAAGGGGGCTTCACGGTGGCAGAGGGGTTAGTGCGTCTGCCTCACAATACGAAGGTCCTGCAGTCCTGGGTTCAAATCCAGGCTCGGGATCTTTCTGTGTGGAGTTAGTATGTTCTCCCCGTGAATGCATGGGTTCCCTCCGGGTACTCCGGCTTCCTCCCACTTCCAAAGACATGCACCTGGGGATAGGTTGATTGGCAACACTAAATTGGCCCTAGTGTGTGAATGTGAGTGTGAATGTTGTCTGTCTATCTGTGTTGGCCCTGCGATGAGGTGGCGACTTGTCCAGGGTGTACCCCGCCTTCCGCCCGATTGTAGCTGAGATAGGCGCCAGCGCCCCCCGCGACCCCGAAAGGGAATAAGCGGTAGAAAATGGATGGATGGAAACAGGGAAGGGGTTTAAAAAGATATCCAAGGAATTGAGAATGTCAATCAGCAGTGTTCAAACGCTGATTAAGAAGTACAAAATGAGGGATTCAGGTAGACCAGCAGAGATATCAGCCACAACCGCCAGGAAAATTGTTCGAGATGCAAAGAAAAATGTACAAATAACTTCAGCTGTAATACAGGATTCTCTGAAAAAATGTGGTGTGGCTGTTTCAAGATGCACACCACAATTTTTAGAGTGTCCTGTATTTCAGCTGAAGTTTTTTGTGGATTTTTCTTTGCATCTCGAACAATTTTCCTCCGCAGTGACGTTTAGGTGAATTGACAGAGGAATTTGTGAAACTGAAAAGTACAAAACAAATGCCATTGTAAGTTGAGAATACTAACACAAATGCTTATATTTGCTAATGCTAACAACGCTGGTTTGATCACACTACAAGAGTATGTACAAATATGCAAGAAAACACTTCTACAGATATCACACATGGGACAGAGTAGTAAGCATGAATTGTTTTAGTTATACTGTAAAACTTGCAAATGATGAATAAAGAATCCCTTCTCGCAATTTACTCCGGTTCCAGGACCTAAACAAGAGGTACATTTTCAACCCGCAGCACCAGCGGTGAGAGAATTCGTCGAAAAGATGGCGCTATAGCACAAACAATAACAAGCCTTCTCAGGGTATCTGCCGATGTTTTTTAAAACTATGTGTTGAATACAAAACATCATGGCTGTTAGCAAAGAAAAATCCATAAATTAGCCACACCATGTTATTAGCCGCATGGTCCAAAGCGTAGAAAAAAGTATTTAGAAGTGGATGGTAGTAGTCAAGTCATAGTAGATTGCTGTCAAGTTTGCGAGACAGAAATAGAATGTGTCATCAACATTCATTATCACAGTAGTGATAAGTGTGACAATATTATAAAAAGCTCTATTGCCGGCCAAATATATATTATTTATGATCAATCGCAACTGGACTGTGTGGTTTGTCTTGGAAGACGTTTCACTGCTCAAACCGAGTAGGCTCCATGAGTTTGTGCTCATAGACTTGGATTGGTCAGATCTAGTCCCTACTCGGATGAGAGGCGAAACGTCTTCCAAGATAAACCAAGCAGTCCAGTTGCTATCCACTGACATACTTGCCAACCCTCCCCGACTTTCCGGGAGATTCCTGAAATTCAGCGCCTCTCCCGAAAACCTCCCTGGACAAATTTTCTCCTGAAAATCTCCCGAAATTCAGTCGGAGCTGGAGGCCACGCCCCCTCCAGCTCCATGCGGACCTGAGTGACGTGTATAAAGAGCGTGTCTGCCCAATGACGTTATAACTGTAGAATGATCGAGGGCGATTTCTTGGTTTCTTATGTGGGTTTATTGTTAGGCAGTCTCATTAAAGTCCTCCTAGCGCGGGAACAACACACAACAACAGCAGTCCGTTTTCGTCTACCGTAAACCAGTTCATCTGCCATAAACAGCAATGTTGAGACACTCTTAAACGGGACAATATTGCCATCTACTGTACATGCATATGGTTAGAAAAACAAGGATGGACAATTCAACCCTTAACTCAAAAATGAGTAGATGAGTGTCATGTGTGTGTAAATGTGTAAATAAATGAACACTGAAATTGAAGTATTTCTTTAATATATATGTATATATATATATATCCATCCATCCATCCATCTTCTTCCGCTTATCCGAGGTTGGGTCGCGGGGGCAACAGCCTAAGCAGGGAAACCCAGACTTCCCTCTCCCCAGCCACTTCGTCTAGCTCTTCCCGGGGGATCCCGAGGCGTTCCCAGGCCAGCCGGGAGACATAGTCTTCCCAATGTGTCCTGGGTCTTCCCCGTGGCCTCCTACCGGTTGGACGTGCCCTAAACACCTCCCTAGGGAGGCGTTCGGGTGGCATCCTGACCAGATGCCCGAACCACCTCATCTGGCTCCTCACGATGTAAAGGAGCAGTGGCTTTAGTTTGAGCTCCTCCCGGATGACAGAGCTTCTCACCCTATCTCTAAGGGAGAGCCCCGCCACACGGCGGAGGAAACTCATTTCGGCCGCTTGTACCCGTGATCTTCTCCTTTCGGTCATGACCCAAAGCTCATGACCATAGGTGAGGATGGGAACGTAGATCGACCGGTAAATTGAGAGCTTTGCCTTCCGGCTCAGCTCCTTCTTCACCACAACGGATCGGAACAACGTCCGCATTACTAAAGACGCCGTACCGATCCGCCTGTCGATCTCACGATCCACTCTTCCCTCACTCGTGAGCAAGACTCCTAGGTACTTGAACTCCTCCACTTGGGGCAGGGTCTCCTCCCCAACTCGGAGATGGCATTCCACCCTTTTCTGGGCGAAAACCATTGACTCGGACTTGAGTCTCATTCCGGTCGCTTCACACTCGGCTGCGAACGGATCCAGTCAGAGCTGAAGATCCCGCCCAGATGAAGCCATCAGGACCACATCATCTGCAAAAAGCAGAGACCTAATCCCGCGGTCACCAAACCGGAACCCCTCAACGCCTTGACTGCGCCTAGAAATTCTGTCCATAAAAGTTATGAACAGAATCTGTGAGAAAGGACAGCCTTGGCGAGTCCAACCCTCACTGGAAATGTGTTCGACTTACTGCCGGCAATGCGGACCAAGCTCTGACACTGATCGTACAGGGAGCGGACCGCCACAATAAGACAGTCCGATACCCCATACTGTCTGAGCACTCCTCACAGGACTTCCCGAGGGACACGGTCGAATGCCTTCTCCAAGTCCACAAAGCACATGTAGACTGGTTGGGCAAACTCCCATGCACCCTCAAGAACCCTGCCGAGAGTATAGAGCTGGTCCACAGTTCCACGACCAGGACGAAAACCACACTGTTCCTCCTGAATCCGAGGTTCGACTATCCGGCGTAGCCTCCTCTCTAGTACACCTGAATAAACCTTACCGGGAAGGCTGAGGACTGTGATCCCACGATAGTTGGGATCACACTCCTATATATGTATATTTATATATATATACTGTATATATATATATATATATATATATATATATATATATATATATCGCTAGAATTCACTGAAAGTCAAGTATTTATATATATATATATAAATATATATATATATATATATATATATATATATATATATATATTTATATATATATATATATATGTATATATACATATATATATATGTATATATATATATGTATATATATGTATATAGATATATGTATGTATATATATATATATACATACATATATCTCTATATATATATATATATATATATATATATATATATATATATATGTATATATACATATATATATATGTATATATATGTATATAGATATATGTATGTATATATATATGTATGTATATATATATATACATACATATATCTATATATATATATATATATATATATACATACATATATATATATATATATATATATATATATACATATATCTATATATATATATATATATATATATATATATATATGTAAATATATATAGATGAAATTCTTGACTTGGTGAATCTAGCTATAAATATAGAATAGAATAGAATAGAATAGAATAGAATAGAATAGAATAGAATGTACTTTATTGATCCCTGAGGGAAATTCAGCACCACAGTTCGCTCACAATAAACAATGATAATAATAATAAATAATATAATATGTATAATATATTATATATATAATATATAATATATGAATAATATAAATATACTCCTCCCCTCTTAACCACGCCCCAAACCACGCCCCGCCCCCACCTCCCGAAAACGGAGGTCTCAAGGTTGGCAAGTATGTCCATTGAATGCCCTGAGATGACAAAGACCTGGGTGAATCAGAACATTCATAGACATATGTCATTTATACCTTAACGAGCATCCCACTTAATTTTCTTCAAACATCACTATAGTTTTGTCTTCAAGCTTATCAGGGATTTGCAAAAATCTTTATTCTAATCAATGTCCACCACTCCAGTCAAAGGACCGACCAATACAGTCTTCAAACTTTCAGGGATTGTAAACCTTTGAATTTTGGATAATGTTTGGGCCAACATCTAAACCCCAACCAATTGAAAGCTCCCATAAGCCATTTCAACTCCTGGAGAACATTGTGGATTTCAAACTTTGAAATGAAAACTCAAGCCACTTTAATCCTACAGCTTCAAAAGCTCTCAGGCTGGCTTCAGGTAATTAAGATAAAAATCCAAGATAGTTGAGAAACCATCGTGGTGTTGAGCTTGAAAAACTATAGTGCGGGCCTCCCTTGAATGCGGACCATTAATTATTCACCCAAGCGGAACCATCACGACCAGTGAGACTCCAACTGATTTTTTGAAAGATTCCACGATAGGTAGTGACTGCAAGAAGAGCCGCTGCAAATTGAAGAAATGGCTGAAATTGTTGGTTTGGCAGCCAAGGGCCTAATTTATAAAAGTGTGTGTGGAGCCAAAAGTAAAACATTGCATAAGCACAAACCTCAAACAAACAAAAAGCATGCTGTGCACACTTAAATCACACCTGCAGTGAATTGTGCAGAAAGGTGACCTCCCACTACTCAATCCCACTTCACAATCAATCATCCATATACGGTGAATATGCTGATCAGTTTTACAATAACGTGCTGAACTCTCAATGAATGAAGGAAAACAGCTTGCGGACCTGAGTGGGGACAGGCGGTTTTCACGTCCGCTTTCCCACTATATAAACAGTTTTCCTGCCCAATCACGTTACAACATCTACAGATTTGAATAAAAAACTGCACACACAAGGAGACAAAGCAGAAGAACGAGGAAGTTACAGCCATGGCGACGCCGTCTGTAATAGAGTGATCTATGTTGTCTGTTGCCATCTCCTGGTGAATGTTGGCTATAGCGTTATGGGGTTGCTTTTTGATTGGCCAACGATTTACGTGGTGTTGCGCACCTGACGGTAAGTGAGGGATTCTGTTCTGAAGCCCACAGAAAAGAGACATAACTTCATCATCTCGCCTGGTTATTGACTCCAACCCAATATATTACACCGAGCAAAATGAAGAAATAAATGGCAGAACAAAGGTTACTCAAATAGTGAAAGGTAAGTGTTGTTGTTTTTTAGTAACCAGTAAGCACTGTGTTTTTATTACTGTCTATTTGATAGGTGCCGTCTGAAATTCAACTATTTCTTTTATTTATATATATAATAAAATAAATACATATAGCCAGAATTCACTGAAAGTCAAGTATTTCATACATATATATATATATATATATATCCATCCATCCATCCATCCATTTTCTACCGCTTATTCCCTTTTTGGGGTCGCGGGGGGCGCTGGCGCCTATCTCAGCTACAATCGGGCGGAAGGCGGAGTACACCCTGGACAAGTCGCCACCTCATCGCAGGGCCAACACAGATAGACAGACAACATTCACACTCACATTCACACACTAGGGCCAATTTAGTGTTGCCAATCAACCTATCCCCAGGTGCATGTCTTTGGAGGTGGGAGGAAGCCGGAGTACCCGGAGGGAACCCACGCAGTCACGGGGAGGACATGCAAACTCCACACAGAAAGATCCCGAGCCTGGATTTTGAACCCAGGACTGCAGGACCTTCGTATTGTGAGGCAGACGCACTAACCCCTCTTCCACCGTGAAGCCCCATATATATATATATATATATATATATATGTGTGTGTGAAATTTATATGACATACTCGAGTTGGTGGATTGTAGATGTAAATATACTCCTACCCTCTTAACCACGCCCCCCGCCCCAACCACGCCCCCAACACACCGCAGCCCCACCCTTGACCACGCCCCCCCACCCCCCGAAATTGGAGGGCTCAAGGTTGGCAAGTATGGCTGCTGGTGGCAGGAGCTCTGTGCTCTTGTGTCATCCTTTTGTGTTCCTGTTGTTTCCCTCTTGTTTTCATGTGATTTTTTTGTTTGTTTTTTTTATCTTGGTTTGGGACACAGGGTGGCTTTCGTGAATTCTGCTGTGCTTTTTTGTTGACTTCTGGATCTGCCTCCCAGGATCCTTTTGGCCATGGGGACCAGCTGCTGGGTCTCTCCCACACCGGAGTCCGTTTGGAGAGACTGTCGGCGATGCGGATGAAGAGACCGGACTGCGGAGCTGGCGCTGAGCACCGGGACGGAAGGGCTTCACGGTGGCTGAATGAGCAGATATCGGACGCCTCGGTCTCCTTGGACGCATCCTCGCTCATACATGCGGACTGGACACTGGCCGAGAGTTAGTGGGCGGCTGAGGGTTGAGTTGGCTCTCTTGGTTGCTTTGTTGGGTCTGTTCCTGTCTCTGGCCATGCTCCTCCCATCCCAGCAGACAATGGTGTGGTACACCGCAGAGGCCTCCACAGTGTGTGTAGGTGTTGAAATTATGTTTTTGTTTGGTTGCTTATCTATGCGTGGTGCAATCGTCTGTGTGCAAAGTGTATTATTGGTTGATTTGAATTTTTTTGTCGTTTTAAGAATTGGCGTTGCTGGAGTGGCAGCTTGTTGCATCAGCTCTGCTCTTTCAATGTCTTTAATGTCCTTTTTAATCTTTGATGTCTCTCTCTTACACACATGTTTATGTGTGCTATGGCTATGAGTTTTTTTTTCCTTGGCGTCAGTCTGGACCCCACTCTCCAGGGTTTTGGGCTTAGATTGAATATTCCACCCAGACAATGTTTGTCTGCTCTTGAATGGAATTGTGCTGAACATCTTTATTTCCCCTCTGGGATTATTAAAGTACTTCTGATTCTCAGAATCTGATTCTGAGGTACAGAAGTAAATAAATGCATATTTTTTTTAAACTCAATGGACCTCTTTGGATTATAAATACCAAAGTTTGTGGTGAAAGTTACAAACTGTACCTACATGTCACCCCGGTTGACGCAAATTTTTTGATTTTTTGATCTTTTGATGGGCCCTGGACTCTTAAGACTCCAAAGTGTTATTCCACTACCTGGGACGAACGCTCCACTTTCGGTTTCATCTCTGAACGCTTCTTACAAGAATTAATTTAAACTTTGCTGGTGTTGATGTGACAGTGCAGGCTGTATTGCTTCCGTGCCTGACAGGAAATTAACATCTGCGAACATCTGACTGGTTTATTAAAAATGTTCTGCAGGTGGACGCCATACTAAACCGACTCCACATTTACTGTTTTTAAATGTTTGCCTTCAAGGACTCCACACAGTAAACCGCATAGAACACAAAAAATTTACCTGACTGAGCAAAGTACTTGATAAACACTGCAGCATGTGTGTTTTTTTGGGGGGGTTACCAGTCAAGTCACCTATTCTGAAGATTTTGACACATCTAGGTTACAATACCACCTGGAAACACCTCAAGGGGAAGGAAAGGATGAGGTTTTTTTGTTATTGGGAGAAGTGAAATGATGATTAGACACATTTTTTACGGTATTCAAAGACAATAAATATTTAGGGACGGCGTGGCGCAGTGGGAGAGTGGCCGGGCGCAACCCGAGGGTCCCTGGTTCAATTCCCACCTAGTACCAACCTCGTCACGTCCGTTGTGTCCTGAGCAAGACACTTCACCCTTGCTCCTGATGGGTGCTGGTTGGCGCCTTGCATGGCAGCTCCCTCCATCAGTGTGTGAATGTGTGTGTGAATGGGTAAATGTGGAAGTAGTGTCAAAGCGCTTTGAGTACCTTGAAGGTAGAAAAGCGCTATACAAGTACAACCCATTTCTCTCTCGGGCTGTACAAGTTACACATGCGTTTAATCACAAAAAGAGATGGATGTACAAATTAATCAAGTGACTTATTTTGACTACACATGCTCGTTTACTTTAAACGCGGATGATAACCTGAAAAAGGCAGTGTGAGTTGTTACAATTTTAGGTGGTATGGCTGTAAATCGTATCACGTTGTAAGTGTTTACTATAGGTCGATATCGATAATTATTGATATATTTTACGACCCATCAAAAATAAGGACTAGAAGAAAAATATATTAAATGTGAAATTGTTCCCCTAAGAGGGACAAGCGCTGGAAAATGGATAGATGGATGGCCATTTTTATTTAACATGTAACCTTCCTCTGGTTAGAACCCTGTCAGCTATCAAGGCAGAAAGGAAAGGAAATGTTAACACAACCGTGGGAAACACTTAAAACAATCATTCTATAATCACAAATAACACTTTTTATTAACCTCTTCAAATGACATTGAAAATATCAGGAATATGTAAGAAATCCTTTATAATGTGTGACAAAATTGTGCAAGGTGTGAAAATGAAAAAAAGGAGATACCTGAGATTCTGCATATTTAGTGCCCGAAAGTTACAGCTGTGCTCTAAAGACTGAGCGCGGCTAAGGTGGTGTGGTTTTACCGGTCTTGGTGGGGACATGCCCCTTGCATAATTTACAAACCACTACGGTCCGTTTAAAAAAAAAAAACAATTTAAAAACTGCCATACTGTCGAGGTGACTTTTTCTGTTTTATTGACAATTTATTTGCTCTCTGCAGCACTTATTATTTTGTCTTCTCACTCAATGTTAAGAATCAACCGCGAGACAACAAGGTGCATACAGCAGCTAGTTGCTGCTGTTTTGACTATTTTTTTATCAAATATATTGTAGCGTCCCGGAAGAGTTGGTGCTGCAGGGTATTCTGGGAATTTGTCATGTTGTGTTTAAGTTGTGTTGCGGTGCAAATATTCTCCCGAAAAGTGTTTTCATTGTTGTTTAGTGTGGTTTCACTATATCACACAGGTTTCTGACAGTTTTGGCGTTGTTTATACGGCCATCATTTGTGTGGCATGTATGGCTGTTGACTAAGCATGCCTTTCATACACTTGTATGAGAGTGTATCGGAAATTAACAGGATCATTAAAGTTTACTATGATCATTCAGAACGACAGCTTTTCTTGTCATCTTCAACTAAAAGACCATTTTCAACCCGTCTACCGTTACAACATAGTTGAACCATCATCCTCTTGTAATGTTGGTTTAATATACATGTCAGGTTCAAACACTGATGACATCTATTAAACAAGACAAGAATCAATGAATTAAACAGAGACAGAATTCAATTTGGTTCGATTTGAGGAAAGACGTGTACATCTGTACCTTTGTCATCACGCTCTGCCAAAAGATTGCCCTCCTCCTTTTTTTTTTTGGACATTCCCTGACCACATGGCCACAGCTGTTTCTACGGGACAAGGGTCGTATACAGTTCACAGAAAAGGTCTTAAACAAGTCGATTCAAAAAAAGAGGTCGTAAAAGAGTTCAAAAAGAGGTTTGTAAACCAGTTCAAAAAGAGGTTCGTAAAGCAGTTCAAAAAGAGGTTCGTAAACCAGTTCAAAAAGAGGTTTGTAAAACAGTTCAAAAAGAGGTTCGTAAAACAGTTCAGAAAAGGAGGTTCAAAAAGAGGTCGTCTGGAACATGGGCAGATCCTGCCTTCTCTCCGCTTGTAGTCCTTGCATTAAAACAGTATCTTTCTGTTGATTATAACACATGAAAGAAACAGGAAAACCTTCATGTTGCCTCCCCCCTCCCCTAACCCGTGGAGTTTTATGAGCCTTACTCTTGGTAGGTTCATAGACAGCTTTTGCTTCTCACCAGGCACTCAATGTAACACAAAGTTTATGTGATAACTTAGAAACAATTATTCCAACATTACAAAACTGTGTAGCACTTTACCTTGTGTTCAAAGCGTCCAAACTTTCACTAAAATATGGACTTTGTCAAAGCGGGAATCAATTATTCATATTTACATTGTTTATTATGGGAAATTGTGCTTCACTATACAAACTTTTTTGTTTTACAAAGCATGTTCATGTCAGGTTCAAACACTGATGACATCTATTAATCAGACAACAAGCAAGGAATCATGCAGAGACAGAGTTCAATTTAGCTCATGAGGAGAAACATGTTTTGGGCTGTACTGTAGTTACAGATCCAAACTACGTTCTAAAAATCAAGCTCGCGCACCTCCTCTATTTATTAGGAAAGTCCCTATTACATCACTGTCGCTGAGGGAAGGGGGTAGACTCGACAACTCCAGTTAGACACAATATATGATTAGACAAAAATGCAAATATGTTGACACTTGGTGCTATCGCCCAGTCTCTGCATAGTCTGGTCCCGGAACCCAATGTTTGGCCTTGGCAGTCAGCAAGCCGAGTCTGGACAAAACACTGATAAAAAAGAGGCTAGCAATCTCTTGGATTGCTAGCTCTGCACAAATACAGAAATACCACGTCAGCACAAATTGACAATACTTTATAGTAACGGCCCTTAAAGGCCTACTGAAACCCACTACTACCCACCAAGCAGTCTGACAGTTTATGTATCAATGATGAAATTTTAACATTGCAACACATGCCAATACGGCCTTTTTAGTTTACTAAATTGCAATTTTAAATTTCCCGGGAGTTTCTTCTTGAAAATGTTGCGTAATGATGACGTGTACGCGTTACGTCACGGGCTGTTAGGAAATATGAGCACTGCACACACACACAGCTAAAAGTCGTCTGCTTTAACCGCATAATTACACAGTATTTTAGAAATCTGTGATACTGAATTTTTTGCAATATGTTCAATTAATATTGGAGAAGTCAAAGTAGAAAGATGGAGTTGGGAAGCTTTAGCCTTTAGCCACACAAACACACCGTGATTCCTTGCTTAAAATTCCCGGAGGTGAAACTTTACTATGGATCAGAGCAGTCAAGCGAACATGGATCAGCAGATTTCGTTGAGAAAATTGTGGTAAAAAGTCGCTCCTTACCGGAGATCAGCTGAGCTATTGCCATCCATAAAGCTGCCGTCGACTTCCCTGAGACATTGGCGTCAAGACACCCGTGGACACACACCTCCGACTATCAGGTACTATTAAACTCACTAAAACACTAGCAACACAATAGAAAGATAAGGGATTTCCCAGAATTATCCTAGTAAATGTGTCTAAAAACATCTGAATCCGTCCCAATGCGATAGCGTTTTTTTTTTTTCTAGTCCGTCTCTATCAATATCCTCAAACACAAAACTTTCATCCTCGCTCAAATTAATGGGGAAATTGTTGTTTTCTCGGTCCGAATAGCCCTTTTTGTTGGAGGCTCCAATTAAAAACAATGTGAGGATGTGAGGAGCCATCAACGGGTGACGCCATCGTCTGCGACTTCCGGTAAAGGCAAGGCTTTTCTGTTAGCGACCAAAAGTTGCGAACTTTATGGTCGATGTTCTCTACGAAGTCCTTTCAGCAAAAATATGGCAATACCGCGAAATGATCAAGTACGACACATAGAATGGACCTGCTATCCCCGTTTAAATAAGAAAATCTCATTTCAGTAGGCCTTTAAGCATAAAGTTAAGATGATAATATATACATAGATATTCTAACAGTTCAAGAACCAATTTAATTCGTAAATCGAGATTCCACAGTATTTGCTGCCGTGGAGGCCAGGATTAGTGATTTAGAATCTGCATTGTGGGGGAACATTAGCCATTAGCTCGATTGCGAAGACGCCACATTGCACTGAGAACACCCATCGTTTGCTTGTCGCTGTCAAATCTGCAAATAAAATGTGTCATCAACATGCGTAATCACGATATGGCAATAGTATTAAAAGCGGCCAAATGTATATAATTTATTACTTCGTAGTGATATTTTTTGCAGGGTCTGTAGGTTTTTCAGGCCGTAGGCTGAAATTTTCTCTCTCCCGACTTGAAATTGCCCCCAACGTGAACCCTTGACTGCTGGAAAATACTCAGTCTAGTTAACCTGTAGCTCTTTGGAAATGGCACAGGGATGAGGCAGGTTTTTTTTTAAAAGCTGACTCTCCCGAAGCTGCTGTCGGACTGATACAGCTGTCAGTCAATAGGTGCCTTAAATGTTATCATGGACAAATAAACAACAACAAAAAAAGTGTACTTTTATCGCTTCTGGTTGGCCTTGAAATGAATGTTATGTTTTGAATTGAATGTCTATGAGAAAAACAAACCTTTCTTGATATTAGTGGGAATTCACATGCTGACTGGGTTTATTGAACGGTGGAAGAAAACAGACTGATAGGCAAGTTCCTCGACCGTGATTTGTGGCCATATTGATCTAGGGATAAGAATTGTCCTTAATTAAAATTCTTTCTGTAACAAGGACAAATGAAACCAATCCTTTGAAGGCTTTACATGATTGTTCAAGGAGAATTGCCCTTTTGGGTGGTAATTTTGGCTATCATTCACAATCAATTTGTAAGACAAGAACACAAAAGTAAAAAAAAAATATATGCATTTTAAGTCATAGATAAATGCTAGCAAAAGTCAGCTAAAACTGGAGCTACCCGGCGTAATTTATTGCAACCTTGAAGCCAAAATAAATATAAAAAAAAACAACGATATTCCATTGACATCTCATGACCTGAATATTAACTAAGTACAAAACCCGTTTCCATTTGAGTTGGGAATTTGTGTTAGATGTAAATATAAACGGAATACAATGATTTGCAAATCATTTTCAACCCATATTCAGTTGAATGCACTACAAAGACAACATATTTGATCTTTAAACTGATAAACGTTTTTTTTTTATTGTGCAAATAATCATTAACTTTAGAATTTGATGTCAGCAATACGTGACAAAGAAGTTGGGAAAGGTGGCAATAAATACTGATAAAGTTGAAGAGTGCTCATCAAACACTTATATGGAACATCCCACAGGTGTGCAGGCTAATTGGGAACAGGTGGGTGCCATGGTTGGGTATAAAAGCAGCTTCCGTGAAATGCTAAGTAATTCACAAATAAGGATGGGATGAGGGTCACCACTTTGTAAGAAAATTGTCGAACAGTTTTAGAACAACATTGTTCAACGAGCTATTGCAAGGAATTTAGGGATTTTACCATCTACGGTCCGTAAAATCATTATAAAGTTCAGAGAATCTGGAGAAATCCCTGCACGTAAGCGATGATATTACGGACTTTTGATCCCTCAGGCGGTAAAGCATCAAAAACCGACATCAGTGTGTAAAGGATATCACCACATGGGCTCAGGAACACTTCATAAAACCACTGTCAGTAACTACAGTTGGGTAATACATCTGTAAGTGCAAGTTAAAACTCTACTATGCAAAGCCAAACCCATTTATCAACAATATCCTGAAACGCCGCCGGCTTGGCTGGGCTTGAGCTCACCTAAGACGGACTGATGCAAAGTGGAAAGGTGTTCTGTGGTCTGACGAGTCCACATTTCAAATTATATTTGGAAACAGAAGTTGTGGTATCCTCCAGAAAAAAAAGGAAAATAACCATTTGGATTGTTATAGGCGCAAAGTTCAAAAGCCAGCATCTGTGATGGTATGGAGGTGTATTAGTGCCCAAGGCATGGGTAACTTACACATCTGTGAAGGCACCATTAATGCTGAAAGGTCCATACAGGTTTTGGAGCAACATATGTTGTCATCCAAGCAACGTTATCATGGACGCCCCTTCTTATTTCAGCAAGACAAGTGTTACAACCTGGCTTCGTAAAAAAAAGAGTGTGGGTACTTTCCTGGCCCGCCTGCAGTCCAGACCTGTCTCCCATCGAAAATGTGTGGCGCATTATGAAGCGTAAAATACGACAGCGGAGACCCCGGACTGTTGAACGACTGAAGCTCTACATAAAACAAGAATGGGAAAGAATTCCACTTTCAAAGCTTCAACAGTTAGTTTCCTCAGTTCCCAAACGTTTATTGAGCGTTGTTAAAAGAAAAGGTGATGTAACACAGTGGTGAACATGCCCTTTCCCAACTACTTTGGCACGTGTTGCAGCCATGGAATTCTAAGTTTATTATTATTTGCAAAAAAATAAATAAAGTTTATGAGTCTGAACATCAAATATCTTGTCTTAGTAGTGCATTGAAAAGGATTTGCAAATCAATGTATTCCTTTATATTTACTTCTAACACAATTTCCCAACTCATATGGAAACGGGGTTCGTATATCTTTTAAACTTTATCTATCTGATAATACAACAGATATTACAATATCATGCATTCAAAACATTTTTGTGGTTAAACATATGTAAATATTTACTTATCCTTAGGATTTCGAAGCAAGTTATCCATTAACTTGTACTCTGTAAACATGACAATATCTTTTTTTTTTTAAACAGCTCTGTCTTTAGAATCATACCATAAGAAAAAAAACTATGGTACCATTTTTACATCCACAGCAACCATATTTTTTATGCAATAAACAAAAAAAAAATTGGCGGCCCTGTCACCAGAATTTTACAGTAAAATAGATGGTGACCATTTCACTGTAAATTTTATGTTAAAATTCTGCCATTTTTTGGACCGCAAAATCCACAGATTTTTTTTTTTCTTAAATCCATCTATCCATCCATTTTCTACGGCTTGTCCCTTTAGGGGTCGCAGGGGGTGCTGGAACCTTACAGTAAATGGTAAATGGTAAATGGATTATACATGTATAGCGCTTTTCTACCTTTTTTTAAGGAACTCAAAGCGGTTTGACACTATTTCCACATTCACCCATTCACACACACATTCACACACTGATGGCGGGAGCTGCCATGCAAGGCGCTAACCAGGACCCATCAGGAGCAAGGGTGAAGTGTCTTGCTCCAGGACACAACGGACGTGACTAGGATGGTTGAAGATGGGGATTGAACCAGGAACCCTCATGTTGCTGGCACAGCCATTCTCCCAACCGTCCTACGCCGACCCAATGTCGGTAAAATATGCATGTGCTAATCAAATGCATAGGCAATGGTGTGACAATATCTTGCGGCTAATCCTTATACATGTATGCTTCTTTTATTAATGTTACAAGGGGCCGGCCCTCTGAGGGTAGCAAAAACTGCAACATGGCCCTCAATGAAAAAGAGTTTGGCACCCCTGATATCAACGTTTTATAGATAGATACTTTATTGAATCCTTCAGGAGAGTTCCTTCAGGATTTTATTTTTTTTTTTAATTCTGAAGGAACTTGTCAGGCTTGTCCCTGACAGTTTGGCCATGTTTTAGTTTTTCTTCTGCGTTTGTCATTGTTTCCTGTCACCGCTCCTATTTTGTCCGTTTCCTGTTTGTCTCCCTGAGTGCTGCGTCTTCCCAGCTGTGGCCGATTGGCAACTGGCCACACCTGGTGTCAATCAGCCAGATACTATTTAAAGCTGCCTTCCCCTCCAGTCAGTGCTGGATTATTGTCACCACTACCTGTCAATGTCATTGATACTTATCGCTGTAGCTGTGTCTACTTCTGTTCACTCTGCTCATGTCATAGTTCCTTTCGTGTCACAGTAAGTGTTTTTATGTTTCGAGTCCACAGTTAGCCTTTGTGCTAGTTTTTGTTCATAGCCAAGTTTGTTCTGCGCCTTGTGCGCGCCTTTTGTGTGTACCCTTTTGTTTGTTCTTGTTTAAGAGTTAAATTATATCATGTTTACCTGCACAATGCCGGCCGCCTTCTCTGCATCTTAGGGTTCGTCAACATGTGACAGAACTCTCCTTAAGGAATCAATAAAGTACTATCTATCTATAAAACGTTGATGGAGGTGTCTGGATGTTTTTATAGCACTTTATAGACGGAATAAAGCGAATCCCATTACCTCTATTGTTAGTTCGTTGTTGTTAGCATCCATTTAAGAGTTAGAATGCATTAAAAAAAAGGAAAAACATGTATTCTTGTCTTACATAAGGATTGTGAATGATAGTCAAAATTCCAAAAAAAAACTGCAGTTTCCGTTTCATATATACATTAACCTGAGTGCCAATGTAAACATGGAGAGAAGAGCTATAAGGGAATACAGCTACAGTACTTTATACTGCACATTGCAGTTTTACACTGCTGATGGATGCACCACCTACGCTATTTGATATCCACTTGACTCGTCAGTTCTGGTGATGACTCAAAAGCATCAGAGCGGGTATACGGTGACTTAGTGAGCTTTCACGCCCACATTGTCTTTATCATCAAACCTTTAACTTTTACAGAGGGGAGGAGGGGGCTAGAACAATGTCAAAGCACAAAGACCGTACCTTAGGAAGAGCTCTCACACTATATATAAGACATCCTCACATTATTGATGATGTGGGACTTTTTTCATTGTTTCGAGGGTAGCGGGATATAGACCAGGGGTCCCCAACAATTTTTTGCACCAGGGACTGGCTTAATGTAGGATTTTTTTTTTTTTTTTGCGGACCGGCCTTCCACGTGTGGCAGATAAATATAGCAAATAAGTGCATGAAAAATGAATGCATTAAAAAAAACTCACCATAAAATTTAATTAGAGGGAGCTGTCATGCCAAATTTCTTCCCCCCTACAGAAACCTTTCCCCCGTAAGACATTTGGCGTGACACCCCTCTAATGCCTGAAGGACCCCAATGAGGGTGGAAGGACCTTAAAGCAGCCCACACAGCTGCCAGTTTTAAAAGCATTATAATTGGCTGATTGTCATTAGTGAAAAAAAACGTTGAGGAAAAAATAGTACGATTCCAGCATGCTAACCTTTCAAACTATTTTTGCTTTGCTAATTTTGCAGCTGTAACCTTCAAGAGTCATATAACTTGGTATTATCACGCCCTCATTGGGGTCATTCAGGCATTAGAGGGGCTGTCACGCCAAATGTCTTCCGGGGGGAAGGTTTTTGTAGGGGGGAAGAATTCTGGCGTGACAGAGCCCCTGGCCTTTTCCCTTTGCCAAAAAGCTCTCTATAGATTTAGTTTTTTACTTGTTTTTGCTAGTAGTTGGCTGTGAGGAGGCGTGGCCGGCAGACCTGCAGCGAGATGGTCGTCAGGTGCGTGGATGGCCCACCTGGGAGCAGTTATGCAATCACCTCTCAATGTGTAAAAGGGCAGCAGGAGATGCAGGAGGGGCGGACGGAGCAGGAGAGCCAGCGGTGCATGAGGAGCATACGCGACCAAGAGCGAGACACAGACGACGCCGGGGACGGCTGAAAAGCGACCGGAAGAGCGAGCAGTTTGAAGAGGCGAGAGCTGAAAAGCAACCGGACCGAAACTGAAGTTTATTGAAAGAATAAACAAAGTGGCAAAACTGCTCGCAGTCATGTCCTTCATAGTAAATGAGTTGTACTTGTATAGCACTTTTCTACCGTTTTTTTTTTGAGGAACTCAAAGCGCTTTGACACTATTTCCACATCCCCCCATTCACACACTGATGGCGGGAGCTGCTATGTACGGCGCTAACCAGGACCCATCAGGAGCAAGGGTGAAGTGTCTTGCTCAAGGACACAACGGAAGTGACTAGGATCATAGAAAGTGGAGATTGAACCAGTAACCCTCAGGTTGCTGGCACAGCCACTCTCCCAACTTCGCGACGCTGTCCCTATATTGGTGGTCCAAGGAACCCGGAGAGAAGAGATCCATCACATAGGCTTTTTTTGGTTTTGGCTTTAGTATCTGATCGGTCATAGGTGATACACCACGTTTAAGGACAAAAGCATGGATATATAATCAAGCTAGAAATACTTTAGTTCCGATATATTTCTATTTCGGGCTCCAGTACTCTTGAATGCCCTTCCGGTAAACGTTAGAGATGCTACCTCAGTAAAAGCATTTACGTCCCATCTTAAAAGTCATTCGTATACCTTAGCCTTTAAATAAACACCCCTTTTAAACCAGTTGATCTGCCGTTTCTTTTCTGCTCTGCCCCCATCTCCTTCGTGACCAGATTCAGAGACCACAGATGAAGCACAAGTAGTCCAAAGTCAGGACCCACTGTGGACCACTCATCTGTGCATCAGTTGGGGACGTCTCTGCGCTGCTGACCTGTCTCCGCTCCAGATGATCTCCTGCTGGCCCCACTATGGACCGGACTCTCACTATTATGTTAGATCCACTATGGACTGGAATCTCACAATATTATGCTAGATCCACTTGACATCCATTGCACCGGTCGCCCAGTATCATACGGAGATACACTAAGGTTTTTTAAAGCTGGACCTGGACTGGCACCTCATTATATCTCGGACCTCATCCAAACTTACAATCCTGCGCGCGCTCTGAAGTCCGAGAACCAGCTCCAGCTCGTGGTGCCCAAGACCAGACTTAAAACCAGGGGAGACAGGGCCGTCTCTGTGGTCGGCCCTAAACTCTGGAACAGTCTGCCCCTCCTTATTCAAACTGCTCCCACAGTGGAGTGTTTTAAGTCTCGTCTTAAGACCCATTTTTATTCTCTGGCTTTTAACACTACATGAGTTGTGTGGTCCTCTGTTGCCTTCTGTGTTTTAAAATTTTGATTTCTATTCACTGTTTTATGGTTTCACCCTTAGATCGTTTTTAATCATATTTATACACAGATAGACAGACAACATTCACACTCACATTCACACACTAGGGCCAATTTAGTGTTGCCAATCAACCTATCCCCAGGTGCATGTCTTTGGAAGTGGGAGGAAGCCGGAGTACCCGGAGGGAACCCACGCAGTCAAGGGGAGAACCTGCAAACTCCACACAGAAAGATCCCAGGGCAACACAGGACCTTGGTCTCATTTTTCTTCAAATCAGATTAGTAATATGGCAAAATTTCTATTTCATAACATACAGCAAACTAAACAAACGTGAAACAATAATTCACTCCAAATGATAGCTTGTTTGAATTTTTTTTAGAAATACAGAAATAGATTTATTTACATTGATATTAATAATAATGACATCTTGGATGAAAACCTGTGCCAAATTTGTGTCATCGTATTCAAAAAGACTTGAGGCTGTAATTGCTGCCAAAGGTGCATCAACAAAGTATTGAATAAAGTCTGTGAATACTTATGTACATGTGATTATTATTATTTTTATTTATTTTTTTAATGAATATGCTTAATTTGTGTAAAAATAAATCTGAATATCGCAAGTTTTGTAACGACCGGGTCACATCGTGGTGCGGGTTTCGTTCTCCCAGGAATGCAGACGAGCCTCAGACACAGTGTGAAGGAAGGAATTAATGATTTAATTAAAACTGAATCAGACTTTGTCAAAGAAAAACGTGCTCATAGTACTTAAGGCAAACAACTAAAAGAGCTAGCATGGGAGCTAGAAAATAAAGAGCCTAGCGTGGAAGCTAGCAGGAAACAAAACGTCGTTGCTTGTTTTACGAAGACAAACTAGGAAGCCAGACTGACTGACGGGAGAAGGCAGGCTTAAATAATGTCAGTGATTACCAAAACACAGGTGTGCGCTTGGAACAAGCGGCAGGTGAAAATAATAAGTAACTATGGTAACCAACTGAGAGGTGCATAAACAGGAACTAAACGGAGTCCAACACTATCAGAAAAACACAAGTGACCCGAAAAACCCTAATAGAATATGATCCGTGCAGCGGATCATAACAAGTTTCTTCTTATACCATTGCAGGGTTTTTTTTGTAATAGTTTCACATTCATCTTATTTTGTCTTTTAAATGATTTTTTTCTTCATGTAAAATCAAATATTGTTTTTTGGAACATTGTCATTTGAAAATGTACATGTACATATAAATGTACATGTAAGGTTATGACGTACAGTATATCGACTGGCTTTTTCATCACGTGGTATATTGTTATATTTTGCACGAATATCATACAAAATAAAAAAAATTAAAAGATGGGCTGCAAAACGAATCCAAGCACCAATACTGCAATTCATGAACCAGCAGTGTGAATAATTGATTGTTCACATAACACATGTATTCATTTCCTTTTGTCATGCACACATGAGCTTACATAGATGAAATAACTATAATATTATTCATCATGAATGGTTGGGGGCTCTCGTCAAATGATTTGGTTTGCCAATTAAAACCGTGCATACTTGAATATTTGCTATCACAGCAACAAACAGGAGATAAAAAAGTGGACTGAAAGATATTCAAACATCCATAACACCATGCTGGTGGATTTTATTGTTACATGTTACAGTATGTTTGTTTTAATACTTTCTATAATTGTCAAAACTTTCTTTTAAAACTGTGACATTCGTTTTGTCATGCTGATACAACTTTACACTCGTAAAACAAATTACACTGTAAAATATTACTACTGTATTCTTGTTAAATAGAAACATTTTATAAGTTGACTTGATTTTTCTATATTACCTCGATATTTTTTGTATTATTACAAAGTCATTTCTATTAAATTACCACCTCTTTGTAATAAAATTGTGCCTTTTTCTTCATCAGAATATTTATTTTCTCCAAGAAAATTACAATATTGTTAAAATATTTCCCTGTATTAACACTTAATTTTATTAATTTAACAATTTTTTTTTTATATATAATTGTGGCATGGTTATCGAAAAAATTATTTTGAAATTAACATAGTTAATTTTAACTCTCATCTCATAAAACAGAACTAAATTGTAATATTGCTACTAGTTTTATTCTCATAGAGCTACATATTTCGTTCTTCCATATTTGCAATATGTTTTCTAATGATATTACAAATAATTTCTGTTGATTTACCTTTTTTTTGTAAAACTGTGACTTTCTTCATTGTAATAAGATGTTATAATCCTAAAACAAAAAGAGTAATGTTACTTTTTTATTCACTAGTTTTATCTTTTTTTTTCTTGTAACAATGTGGAATTATTCATGAAAACTATGCTTTTTTCCTTAAAATGATCACAGTATTATGAATCTATTATCACAAAACCAAACGCAATGTAATAAAAAAAAACTGCTTACTTAAAAAAATACAAAATAGAATGAAATAGAATATATTTTCATATTTCTTCTATTACAAAATAAATGTGGCATTTATTACACTATGAATCGGTGTGACTTTACTCTCAGAAAACAAAAATTGTAATAGTGTCAGAGTTTGTTGGTGACGAACCCCAAGAATCAGAGAAGGAGGCAGGCATTGCGTAAGTAAACATGATTTATTTAAACACTGAAAAAAGAACAAACCAAAAGGGTACTAAGAAAAGGCGCGCACGAGGCGGGTAACCAACTTGGCTAAGAATAAAAACACTTACTGTGATACGACGGAACTATACCATGAGCAGAGTGAACAGAAGTAGAAAAATTTACAAACGACAAGACAGGTAGTGGTGACATCAACACGACAATAATCCAGCACTGACTGGAGGAGAAAACAGTCCTAATTGCACCTGGCTGATTGACACCAGGTGTGGCCAGGTCCCATTTAGCCACAGCTGAGGGGACAAGCAGGAAATAAAGACAAAATGACCGGAAACAAAGACAAATGCAAAGGAAAAACTAAAGCATAGCCAAACTGTCAGGTACAAGTCTGACAAATAGTACTACTTAAGTCTTGAAAAATATTTTTCCATATTATAACATAATTCTTTAAGTTGTTAAATGTATTTTCTTTTACTGTAATATTGTGACATAATTCAAGAAAAAAAAATGTTTTTTTCTTGTACTAGCACCCAATTTTACTATTTTTACAAGATATAATTTTAATATAATAACACTTCTTTTACATCAAATTATCATAAAAGTATGACTTTAAGCCATTCCCTCATCACATCTTTGTATATGAGAGTGATAGTAGTGTTAATGGTGCTGCTTTTCATTCCGGGATTCTTACCTACAGTAGCAGCAAAGTAATGTTATTAGACTCGTATATTCTGTGCGGGTAAGTCTTTTTAATAGCACTATCTGGACAATCTTATAGGGGGTGCATTATGATGCTTATGTTTTGCTGTCCTTTTTGCCCTCTGGACTGTTAGCGTCACTGAATCATGCATGAGCTCATAAAACATGCACAACCTTATTATTTTTTTAACTATAAACAGAATTGTCGATGTGATAATACTTGAAGACAGTTGGAATGATTGAGCGCTTCACGCATGCAGTTCTCTTACCAAACAGCTGTCTATTAAAATACACACTGGCTGTCTTTTTTTGAACGCCTCCAGCATGATTTAATGACATTGCATGATATTTTCTGAGCCTGCAGGGAGTCAAGAGCTGAGCGCCAATGAACTCTTTGGAGGCATGCAAACTACTCATGCAACAAAGTATCATCGATGTGCTTATGTTTACTTAACTGCAATGTACTGCTTGTGTGTGTGTGTGTGTGTGTTTGTGTGTGTGTGTGTGTGTGTGTGTGTGTGTGTGTGTGTGTGTGTGTGTGTGTGTGTGTGTGTGTGTGCGTGCGTGCGTGCGTGCGTGCGTGCGTGCGTGCGTGCGTGCGTGCGTGCGTGTGTTCTTGTGTTTCTACCCTTATTGAGGCATCCACAAGGAAAAGTACCGACAATATGAGGACTGGGGAACAAGTTGGGACCGAAATCGTGGTCACAACAGAGAAAACCATTGCATCTAACAGAGCATGGGTGTCAAACTGTGGCCCGCGGGCCAAATTTTGGCCCGCTGTGTAATTTAATTTGGCCATTGAGGCAATACCAAATTAACATTACAGCTGGCCCGTCGTTATTACAAAGCAGCGGTGCCGCTGTAACACCGCAATTTCTCACATTTGCCAATCCTCCCGAAGTTCAGTGCCCCTCCCGAAAATCTCCCGGGGCAAGCATTCTGCCGATTTCCACCCGGACAACAATATTGAGGGCGTCACTGCCTTTAGCATTCTCTATAACCTGTCGTCACATCCGCATTTCCTCCATACAAACAGTGTGCAGGCCCACTCGCATAATATATGCAGCTATTACACACGCATAAGTGAATGCAAGCCATACTTGGTCAACAGCCATACAGGTCACACTGAGGGTGGCCATATAAACAACTTTAACACTGTTACAAATATGCGCCACACTGTGAACTCACACCAAACAAGAATGACAAACACATTTTGGGAGAACATCTGCACTGTAACATAACATAAACATAACAGAACAAATACCCAGAACCCCTTGCAGCACTAACTCTTTCGGGACGCTACAATATATTTTGATATTTACCTCAGAAGGCTGCAAATAGAAATGAGTAATTAAATATTTGTATATAAATTGTATTTGATATGCCATTGATATTTTTTTATTGTTATTATTATTATTATTTGAAACTCAATTTTACATGTCACTATAAAGTTACTGTATATAAGCCTTGCTTGTTCAATGTTCAATGCAAAACTTGTTTGGGTCACTATTAAAACATTAATTTGTTCAACCTTGGCCCACGGCTTTGTTCAGTTTTAAATGTTGGCCCACTCTGTATTTGAGTTTGACACCCCTGTAATAGAGAATGTCTGATTTGCACCCCTGGTGGTGAAATCTATCAAAGTTAGGGTCGTCCCAAAAAGGATTTTTCGCATTGACTGTGTGTCGGTTTTAAAAGGGCTCCCCCTCTGGTCAAAATATGAAATACCAAGTGTGTGTGTAAAGTGCTCCCCCTATGGCCAAAGTATGTAAAAAAATAAACAATTACAAATCCAAAATTCAACAACAACAAAAAATTACTGAAAGCAGTCTTTAAATGGACCCCATTTTTAGACGTGTTGATCTGCCGTTTCTTTTCTTTTTCTCCTATGTCCCCCCCTCCCTTGTGGAGGGGGTCCGGTCCGGTGGGCATGGATGAAGTACTGGCTGTCCAAAATCGGGACCCAGGATGGACCTCTCGTCCAGAGTCAGGACCCAAGAAGAACCACTCGCCTATGCGTCGGTTGGGCACATCTCTGCGCTGCTGATCCGCCTCCGCTTGGGATGGTTTCCTGCTGGATCCACTTTGGATGGGACTCTCGCTACTATATTGAATCCACTTTAGACTGGATTCTCAAGGTTACTTTAGATCCACTATGGATTGGACTTTCACAATATCATGTTAGATCCGCTCGACATCCATTGCTTTCGGTCCCCTGTGGTCCTATCCAAGGTTCCTCAGAGTCATCATGGTCGACGTCCCACTGGGGTGAGTTTTTCCTTGCCCTTATGTGGGCCTTACCGAGGATATCTTTGTGGTTTGTGCAGCCCTTTGAGGCACTTGTGATTTAGGGCTACATAAATAAACATTGATTGATTGATTGATTGATTTTTCTCTCAATGTGTCGACTATTTTCCTATAAAACTGGGAGGAATTGTTCATATTCTTTCTATTTCTGTAATATTACGTCAAATTATTACTTTTTAATTAAAAAAAGGGGACATTTGTCATATATAATTCTGACTTTTTTCACAATATTGCCAAGTTTTTTCGTTGTTCTCGTAAAAGAGTGAAATTTTTGGAGTAAAATGATTACTTTTGTCATAATTTTGCCAAGTAAAATTCCAATTATTATTGCAGCTGAGATAGGCTGCAGCACCCCCCGCAATCCCAAAAGGGACAAGCGGTAGAAAATGGATGAATGGATGGATGGATGGATGGATATTGCCAAAAAAATTTAATTTTCTTATGACATTTGTTGAGTAAAATTTACGACTCTTTTCATGAAAATGGCAAAATGTTGAGCTTTTCTTGTAAAATTGCGACTGTTATTGAATAAAATTCCTACTTTTGTCATAATATTGCACAAATGTTCAGTTTTTCTTGTAAATTTTTGACTTGCGCTGAGTAAAATTATGACTTTTATTATAATACTGCCAAAATGTTAAGTTTTTCTTGAGAAAGTTTTCACGGCTCGGGCGCATGCTCATCTGTGTGCTCTGATGAGTTCTCTTTCAAGAACGCACTTTCAGGAGCGCGCCAGGCACGTGTCAGTCCTGCTGCAGCCGGCAGCTGCAATCAATCACCTGCAATCAGAGCACTTGTAGTTAATCAGAGGTCCTGCCTTCTTAAGCCTGTGCAGACTTGCGTTTCGGGCCAGAAAGTATCATCTGTTCCCGTAGTAAGCATCCCGTATCTGGCTTCCCTCCCATGTACTTCATCTCTCTCTGTGGCTTCCCAGTTCCCGTGTCTTATGTCCTTTGTGTTTCCCGCAGTGCTTCCCCTGTCTCCCGTGATCAAGCTGTGTGCCTCGACTTCCCACTGGATTCCGGACTGCCTCCCTCAATCCTCGACCCCCGCTTGGACACGGACCTGTTGACGCCTCGCTATTCTCCAACAACCTGCCTGTCTCACGGACATTCGAGCGTGCCTTTCCCCTCCGGTCCTTCCTCTTCTCACTCAACACTCCTGAGACCACAAAACAGCTGATCTCCACACATAGTCACACACCATACACCCCTTTTGGATTTCGTCACACTCCATACCCGTGTTTAATTATATTATTGTTTTTTTATTATATATATATAATAAAATATAAAGCTACTACGCCCCCTTGTGGTCTGTGCCGTCTACTCCCCTTGGACATGACAAAATTGTGACCTTTTTCCTGTGAAATTCCAACTAATTTTTCACAACAAGCTTTTTTATATTTGCATAGAATGTATATATTATTAATGTTGTAAATACAATTTTTATATATCTAGAAAGGGTGGTCCGAAAGAGGTAAGCTTTTTTCAGAAGTCTCAAGAAGGGAACGGAGTGTGTGCATGCGTGCGTGCGTGCGTGCGTGCGTGCGTGCGTGCGTGTTACTTCTGACCAAAAAGGTGTGGTTAAACTTGGAGGGGGAGGATCAAGTCTTTACCAGTACTTGAGTGACAGCTGACTGACATCAGAGAACGAACCATGATTACTCTTTGAATTCACAATGCAAACAACAACAATGTATAGTACATGGAAGAGGTGGGCCCAGGCACAGCATGATTTCTCATGTACACCGGCAACCTACGCAAGTCTGATAATTAAAGCAAAGACACCTCCCACCAGTTATTCATAATAAATGCCGACATGAAAATACTTAAGGTTGTCATATGGCTGCCATTGGCAGATATACCCACCTCAGCAGTTAAGACTCCTGCTCCCCCAAAACCTGGACACACAACGTGTTTTTAAAAGACTATAAAAATGGGACCCATTACCTCCCCGCTTGGCAGTCAGCATCAAGTGTTTGAATTTGGGGTTAAATCACTAAATGATTCCTGGGCGCGGCCACCGCTGCTGCTCACTGCTCCCCTCACCTCCCAAGGGGTGGAACAAGGGCAAGGGTCAAATACAGAGGATAATTTCACCACAGCTGGTGTGTGTGTGGCCGTCGTTAAAAAATAAACTATAAGTTTATTAGCGAATATGCGTCACTGTGGAGTTTTTGAGTCTGTTTAGCTGATTGGAGAGCGAGCTTCCGCAGCTAGTGGGTCCATGACGATGACTTCTGTTTTGTTTGATTGGCTGTTTTACTGCCATGTACATGCTTACGACGCAGAGTTTAAACTCAAGGCAATCAGTCACACAGTACAACATGGGAATAGAGAAGCAGCGAGAGAATTTAACATTAACAGCAGCGACGCTGATTCCTTTAATGATGACCTCTACGAGGATGCCGTATTCGCTGAACTGTTTGATTCGAACACTGAAGAAGAAGAATTTGAGGGATTCGTGAATGAGGAATAACTTAACAAAGTGAGCTTTACATGTTTATTTTGTGTGTTGTGTGACATTATCGTTTGAGCAACGTTGAGTTATTGATATATTATTGCTTTGTACTATTTCGAGTGTTACTATATTGTGATTGCACTAACGTTTGATTTACCGTAACAGTATCAGACTGTTTTTTACGTGTTTATTGAATCGGGGAAAATAATAAAACATTCATTTTGGGAGTGAACGGAGTTGTCAGAACGCTGGTTTGTAATCTGTTAATAAAGTTTGACTGACCTAATTGACTGTTTTGTTGACATTCCCTTTAGCGCAGCTCCATCTAAAGCAGGGGTAGGGAACCTATGGCTCTCGAGCCAGATGTGGCTCTTTTGATGACTGCATCTGGCTCTCGGATAAATCTGAGCTGACGTTGCTGAACACGATAAGTAATGAATAATTCCACTTGTAATCATAGTGTTAAAAATAACAATGAAAATATAAAACATTCTCATGCATTTTTATGTTCAAGAAGTTGCGTTAATGTTAACAAGTAATTTATTTATTATTGGTAAGTGTGGGGCTTGCCCTCCTGGGGGTTCTTCAGACCACCAAGAGCCTGTTTTAGGGTTACAATATTGTTTTATTTTATTTTTCTCTCAGTTGCTTTCCAGCAATTGTCTTTTTCTCTTTCGTCCTCACTCGCCCTCTGGCTCCAGCCTCAATCCCGTCTCTCCTCCTGGCTGCTGCTTATAACAGAGCGACAGGTGATTAGATAAAAAGGCCCAGGTGGGCCTTCTACCCACCTGTCGCTGATTTCGAGGCCGGTCCTGGCAACATCCCGCTTTGCTGCAGGCCCGCAGGCCACGCCCCCTCCACAGTTAACTTCAGAATAACAATGTTATTACAAAGAATAAGAGACCTATTATACTCTGGAAATGTTGGTCTTACTTAAAAATGCACGCGTTTAGTTGTGTTCAGTGTTAGAAAAATATATTATATGGCTCTTAGGGAAATACATTTTAAAATATTTGGCTTCTTGGCTCTCTCAGCCAAAAAGGTTCCCGACCCCTGATCTAAAGGATGCATAACGTAACCCCAGCCTCTACTGTAGCATCTATTCTATGCGCCTTATAATGTGGTGCGCCTTATAAATGAACAAAGTTTTCAAATAGGCCATTCATTGAAGGTGCGCCTTATAATCCGGTGCGCCTTACAATGCGGAAAATACGGTATATGTTTTTTTCCCTTCTTTATTATGCATTTTCGACAGGTGCGACTTATACTCCGAAGCGACTTATACTCCGAAAAATACGGTAAACTTATTTATTTATTTTAAAATTTGGAGGTCGCGGGTTAAATAAGTAAGTTATATTAAAATAAGAAATTTGCGAGTGCTAAATATATATATTTTTTTTTTTTTTTTTTTTTACTTTTCTTTTTTTTATTCAATCCAACAAAACAATACACGGCAATACCATAACCATGCAATCTAATTCCAGAACCAAACCTGACCCAGCAACACTCAGAACGGCAACAATAAGCAGAGTTATTGAGAGGACACACAAATACAACACAGAACAATCCAAAAGTAGTGAAACAAAATAGAATATTATCAACAACAGTATCAATACCAGTAACACTTTCAACATAGCAGTGATTAAAAATCCCTCATTGACATTTTCATTAGACATTTATAAAAAATTCAAAATTATAAAAAAATGAAATAAAAATTAACAATAGTGGCACAGGCTTGACAGCACACTGTGTCCAATATTTTCACACGGATAAAATGTTGTCATATTTTTGGTTCTAAATATTTTTAAGCATACCAAATTACATTAAATATTCTATTTCAAACATGCGTGGTGCGTTCGATGTCCTGCCGCCCAGGATAAAAACCACCAGAGCTGAGGGCGCCAAAACAAATTTAGCAGTGTTTTGCCTTTCTCCTCTCTGGCCGTATTGCAAAACAAGTCACATCCGCTTTGAGGGAATGAGGAGAAGATGCGAGAGACGGGCTGAGGGAGACAGACAGGTCGGCGTGGCGCTAATGAGAATGTCAGAAGCAGGGAAGCAATTAGACGGCTTCTGCTAAGAGACCACCATCAGCAGCCATGATTAATGGTCTGAATTTGTTTTTCCTCTCACCTCATTGCTCTTCACTCCCTCTTAACTCCCATCATCTCTGCAGCTCAAAGAAATAAGCCACTCCGCCCGGTTACAAATCCAACAAGTGAGAACCTGCCGTGTTATCTAATTTGAGGCGCGCCTCGAACACAAAGCTCTTTTTGTGACATGAATTCAACAGTAGCTCATTTCACTGCCACCTCTTCTTGTCCGTGAGTTGATTTTTAGTCACCCTGAGGGTGAATTCCAATTCCTCACATTGTGTCATATTGAACATACTACTCACAGGGACATGCACCTACAGAGACCTGCTATGTCGCAGTAAGCGGGGCTGCATATTGACTGCAGTTAGGGGGTCGGAAACTCGATAGCTCTCCACAAAGGCTCTCTGAGAATCAATTCCAAAGTCCATGTTTTGAGAAACTGACAGAATAGAGTGGGAAAAACGTCAGTATTATTAGAATGTTGCAAATCTTACTTATAGGACCTCTCCAAAAGGGAGGTCTGGATACGATGTTGATATACAATATCGATATTGGCAAAAGAAAACAAGTATCGGATGATATCTTCTTGCACCTAAAACCTCCTACAAAGTAGTCCTGAAGAGCAGTGCAAAACTGGACATGGTAAATGAATTACTGTCGTGGACTATGGGGTGTTTGTTTTCCCGAAATGCAAGAATAGAAGTGGACATGGCGTGACAGGAAAATACACAAAACTCACTTGGCATGGAACGATGTTAGCATGGGTAACATGGGTAGCAGAAGTCCAACAGAGTTAATGTCGTCACACCGACCAACAGAAAAAGACAGGCTTTAAATAACAGTGACATGATTGGTGACAGGTGTGTGAGTCCAAACGTGGTACAGGTGTAACTAATGGGTAACCATGAACACAAGACAAGGGAGGGAAAAAGCAGGAGCTAAAAAGAGTCCAAAAACCGAAGAGAACATAACTTAAACAAAACATGATCCCAGACATCAAATCAAATCAAATCAATCAATGTTTATTTATATAGCCCTAAATCACAAGTGTCTCAAAGGGCTGCACAACCACTACGACATCCTCAAAAGAAGCCACATAAGGGCAAGGAAAACTCACACCCAGTGGGCAAGGAGAACTCACACTCATCATTGTCACTGGGACGTCAGTGACAATGATGACTGTGAGAACCTTGGAGAGGACCACATATGTTTTGGGAAACTGTTCTATGGAGTGATGAGACAAAAGTGGAACTCTTTGGGCTTATGAATCAACGTTATGTCTGGAGGAGAAAAAATGAAGCTTACAAAGAGAAGAACACCTTGCCTACTGTTAAGCATGGTGGGGGGTCAATCATGCTCTGGGGCTGTTTCTCTGCCTCCAGCGCGTTCAAGGGATTATGAATTCTATTTCCTAGCAGGATATATTAGCTGCAAATGTCATGAAGTCAGTGACGAAGCTGAGGCTTGGGAGACGTTGGACCTTCCAACAGGACAACGATCCCAAGCATACATCCAAAACAACATCAGAGTGGTTGCAGAAGAAGGGCTGGAAGACTCTGGAGTGGCCTTCACAGTCGCCAGACCTAAATCCTATAGAAAACCTGTGGTGGGACTTGAAGAAGGCAGTTGCAGCACGCAAGCCCAAGAATATGAATGAACTGGAGGCCTTTGCCCAAGAGGAATGGGCTAAAATACCTGTAGATGGTTGCAAGAAGCTTGTGTCCGCTTATGTATCACGTTTGAAGGATGTAATTACTGCCAAAGGGTGTTCTACTAAGTACTAAAGATGCATGTAACTAGGGGGTTGAATCATTTGTCAATGAGATATTAAGAAAAATGTCCTTTTTTGGTATTTTGTAAAATACAGTGTTACAATTTAAGTTGCATTTGTCTATTTGACATATCTTTATTTGATATGACTATAAACAAAATACGGAATAAATGTCCAACTTGCTAAAACACCAAAATTGTGTGGGGGTTGAATCATTTTGATCACAACTGTATAAAAATAACTGAAAACTTGTTGAAAAATAAACAAGTGATTCAATTATAAATAAAGATTTCTACACATAGAAGTAATCATCAACTTAAAGTGCCCTCTTTGAGGATTGTAATAGAGATCCATCTGGATTCATGAACTTAATTCTAAACATTTCTTCACAAAAAAAAGAAATCTTTAACATCAATATTTATGGAACATGTCCACGAAAAATCTAGCTGTCAACACTGAATATTGCATTGTGGCATTTCTTTTCACAGTTTATGAACTTGCATTCATATTTTGTTGAAATATTATTCAATAAATATATTTTTAAAGGATTTTTTAAATGTTGCTATTTCTAGAATATTTTTTTGTTAAATCTCACGTACCCCTTGCCATACCTTCAAGTACCCCCAGGGGTATGCGTACCCCCATTTGAGAACCACTGGTATAAAGGGCTTTCATAATGTAAAAAAAAAACATATTTAGAAGGTTGTGAACAGGTTTTCTTTACCTTTTTGCGATGAAAATATTTGATCTAAAATGAGACCCTCAGTTAATGTATTGTACACCCACTTAAATAATACTGTGTTTCTCAAGTTTATTTCAAGTTGGCAAATAGACAGTCGCACCGGAGGAAAAGATGTATCTCCTGATGAAGACGTCTTCTCACCACCGTCTCTGACTGACAGCGGCATGTAACATGAATTCGAGGTTCGGCGTTATTTTACACGCTGTGTTTTCAGATAAGGCCAGTAGCAGAGTCAGAGATAAATAGCCCGAGTGAAAGAGAAGCATAGAAGACAGTGCAATTACCTGCTCCTGTTTGTCCACGCCGCAGAGGAACAATACATCTATTCAAGACCCGGCCTTCATTCTTGGCTCTGCAGCTGATGATTAAAGTCTTCTCTGATGCCAGCAGCACACGTCTTCCTCTCCACACCACTCAGCAGTACATCCAAGCACAATGGCACCTCTCTTCCCCTCTTACCTTGCCGTTTGCAAGCGGCCTGTCATACAAAAAGTGAGGCAGAAGGAAAGTACATTCTCAGCGAGAGTTCCTGGAAGATAACGTGTTTCTTTTTAAATAATATTTCACTTCTTTTCCCAGCGAGTGATTTTGAGATGGAGTCTGGTGAGCTTGTTATATTTAAAAGTTAAAGGCCTACTCAAACCCACTACTACCAACCACACAGTCTGATAGTTTATATATCAATGATGAAATATTACCACTGCAACACATGCCAATACGGCTTTTTTAGTTTACTAAATTACAATTTTTTAATTTCCCGCGGAGTTTCTCGTTGATAACGTCGCGGAATGATGACGCGTATGATGTTGCGTGCGCGTGACGTCTGGAGTTGGAGGGGACATATTAGCGTAGCACCACTAGAGGCTAAAAGTCGTCTCTTTTCATCGCGCAATTAAACAGTATTCTGGACATCTGTGTTGCTGAATCTTTTGCAATTTGTTCAATTATTATTGGAGAAGTCAAAGTAGAAAGATGGAGGTGGGAAGCTTTAGCCTTTAGCCACACAAACACATGGTGTTTCCTTGTTTAAAATTCACGGAGGTGAAACTTTACTATGGATCACAGCAAACATGGATCCCAACCGAATGTCAACCAGCAGGTTTCGGTGAGAAAATTGTGGTAAAAAGTCGCCTCTTACCGGTGATCAGCGGAGCTTCTGTCGTGCTGCTGCTGCCGTGACTAATTCCCTCAGAGACTGGCGTCAATAGACCCGTGGACACACCCCTCCGACTATCAGGTACTATTTAACTCACTAAAACACTAGCAACACAATAGAAAGATAAGGGATTTCCCAGAATTATACTAGTAAATGTGTCTAAAAACATCAGAATTGCTCACAATAAAATCGCGTTTTGTTTTTTCTATTCCTTGGCTATCAATATCCTCAGACACAAATCTTTTATCCTCGTTCAAATTAATGGGGAAATTATCGGCCGCTAAATGCTTTACAATGTAATATGGGAAATTATCAGTATCGGTCTCAAAATGTTCAGTATCGGTTTTTTAAAAAAGCAAAATTTATGACTTTAAAACACCGCTGAAGAACAGAGCACTAACAAACCTTAAAGGCACTGCCTTTGCGTGCCGGCCCAGTCACAAAATACCTACGGCTTTTCACACACACAAGTCAACAGCCATACAGGTCAACAGCCATACAGGTCACACTGAGTGTGGCCGTATAAACAACTTTAACACTGTTACAAATATGCGCCACACTGTGAACCCACACCAACAAGAATGACAAACACATTTAGGGAGAACATCCGCACCGTAACACAACATAAACACAACAGAACAAATACCCAGAACCCCTTGCAGCACTAACTCTTCTGGGACGCTACAATATACATGGCGCTACCCCCTGCCCTCCCCCAAACCCAGCCCACCTCAACCTCCACATTCTCGCTCAGGGAGAGCATGTCCCAAAGTCAAAGCTGCTGTTTTGAGGCATGTTAAAAAAAAAATGCACTTTGTGACTTCTATAATAAATATGGTAGTGCCATATTGGCATTTTTTTCAATAACTTGAGTTGATTTATTTCGGAAAACCTTTTTACATTGTTTAATGCATCCAGCGGGGCATCACAACAAAATTAGGCATAATAATGTGTTAATTCCACGACTGTGTATATCGGTATTGGTTGATATCAGTATCGATAATTAAGAGTTGGACAATTTCGGACTATTGGATTTCGGCAAAAAAGTCATTATTGGACATCTCTTTTTTTTTTTTTTTTGACTGTTGCAACCTAAAATGGTTGAATTCAGGGCAACTTTTTTAGAAAGTTGTAGCAAAATATTTTGAGGCTTTTTTTTTTTTTTAATGACATAGAATCAAGTTGGGATTTTATGATTATTTTTTTTATTACCATTTTTAAGAGTTCCTTAACCTCAGAAAGCATAGGATTTCAAAAAAAAAAATGTAAACTGTATCAATGTTTTACTCATTTTAATGGTAGTAAAAGCATATCCTGTATTTTCCGGACTATGAAGGGCACCAATAGTTATAGTGAGCCGCACCTACAAAAATTTAAAAGAAATAAAGTTTACATATATTAGCCGCAACGAACAGTAAGCCGCAGATATACACCGATAGGAAAGATTTTGTAAATGTTTATTTACATTAGAGCTGTCAAAGTTATCACAATGATAATGCGTTAAATATAAATTTGAATATTAGCATTTATTTTTTGAATAGTCCATTTTGACCCTCGGGGAATGCTGTAGTGCGGGGAACTTTTTTTATTTTATTTTTAGTTATTTTTTTCCCATATACCTTTATTTATAAAGTTCAACATTTACAAACATAAACGTATGAACAAGGACAATTAAAACAAGTTTAAAAACAGTATAATTCAGCGCCAGGGGGTTGTTAATTCATTAAAATAATTATAGTAGAATGTAAAATATACAGTGTATATATATATATATATATATATACTATATTTGTAGTAATGTGTATAGTCATAGGCTCACACAAGTTCTGTAAGTAGTTTAAATTTGGAAGAGAGCATTATAGTTTTCACAGCTAGGAGGTTGCTAGAGGTAGATAGCATTTTAAAGTAAAGTTTTAGGCACAAAAAAACAAGTTGGGTATTAAGAACCTTACATTTATGAATATCAAACTTATTCAATAGCGGGGGGAACTTGTCTGCAGTTCACATGTTATTCTTAAGCCACAAGCGAGCAGAGTTGGACAAAGAAAAGTTGCCTACCTTATGGAAATATGAGTTTCAAAGCCTTGGCAAGTTGTTCTCCTGACAAGAAAGGACTCTTTTTCGCCGCATCCCTGCAGCAAACACTTGCTGCGTTTAGGTGGGTGGTGCTGCACTTCCGTGTTCAAATTATGGTAAAGGTGCAACATAACATTTTAGATTGTTACTGTGACTGATTTAGTTGGGTAAGACGACATAAAAGTTCAAAGACGGTCGACAGTCGATCCGTCATTAAAACATCCATCCATCCATTCTCTACCGCTTATTCCCTTTTGGGGTCGCTGGTGCTTATCTCAGCCACAATCGGGCGGAAGGCGGCGTACACCGTGGACAAGTCTCCACCTCATCGCAGACATTAAAACATGTCAAGACATTTTCTCAAAAAAATCGCACACTTTTCCGGCTTCAAAATAAAAGCGCTACGCTATACATCCGGTTTAACTGCATTTACCAAATGAAAATGTCTTACATTACGATCATGCTTTGTCACGAGAAGCGGGCACCGAATCCGGTACTTTTTTGGCACAGACCGAAACCAGACGTAAGATCCAGCGATATCCATGTTTCGGTGCCTGGGTTGCCCTGTTTGAATTAGCACCTGCGACAGGTAGTGTGTGTGCCTCACAATACGAAGGGCCTGGGTTCGATCCTGGGCTCGGGATCTTTCTGTGTGGAGTTTGCAAGTTCTCCCCGTGACTCTGTGGGTTCCCTCCGGGTACTCCGGCTTCCTCCCACCTCCAAAAACATGCACCTGGGGATAGGTTGATTGGCAACACTAAATTGGCCCTAGTGTGTGAGTGTGAATGTTGTCTGTCTATATGTGTTGGCCCTGCGATGAGGTGGTGACTTGTCCAGGGTGTACATCACCTACCGCTCGAATGCAGCTGAAATAAACTCCAGCACCCCTCGCAACTTGAAAGGGACAAACGGTAGAAAATGAAAGGACGGATGAGTACTTGCTAAGACTTGAGATAAAAAACAGGCGATATTTGAAACGGACATGGATGAAGTGCTGGCTGTCCAGAATCGGGACCCGGGGTGGACCGCTCCCCTGTGCATCGGTTGGGGACATCTCTGCGCTGCTGCTGACCCGTCTCCTCTCAAGATGGTCTCCTGCTGGCCCCACCATGGACTGGACTCTCACTATTATGTTGGATCCACTTTGGACTGGACTTTCACAATATGATGTTAGACCCACTCGACGTCACCCACATTTTATTGCCATTGAATCATGTTTGTCCTTATTGTGTTGAGATCTTTAAATAAGCAGAATGTTTTAAAACACATTTATTTAAAGCATAATAATTATCCGTTCATGGTGTCAAAACTTGAAAATTATCTGTCTAGGGTACACTTAATGATTAAAAATGTTATACCTCTCCGATTAATCGCAATTAATTTTGAGTTAACTATTAACAAAATGTGATTAACCGTGAATAAATAGTTTAATTGTTTGACAGCATTATTTTATATACCTTATGTTAGAATAATTGTTTCTAAGTTATCACAAAAAACTTTGTGTCAAAATGAGTTCCCAGCAAGAAGACCAAAAGCTGTTTTTGAATCTACCAAGAGTTAGACTTGTAAAACTCCACTGTGTAGGGGGGAAGCAACATCAATGGGGTTCCTGTTTCTTTCATGTACACAAACACAAATATATTGTCTGACCCAAGAACTACAAAGGCGAAGAGGAAGCAGGACCAGATTCCCCTCCAGGTGACCTTTTTTGAACTGTTTAACGAACCTCTTCTTTGAACTGTTTTACGACCTTTTTTGTGAAATGTTTACGACCCCGTCCCCTTGGAACAGCTGTTGACATGTGGTCAGAGAAAGTCCAAATAAAGGAGGAGGCATACAATCTTTAGCCACAGCGTGCTGACATACTGTACAAGAGTACAGACTAGACATTTCTCCTCAAATTAAGCCCATTGAATTCTGTCTCTGTTTAATTCTTCTATCTTTTCAAGATAGCAAGAGTAATCCCCCTTTACAAAAAAGGAAGCAAATTAGAACCTGGTAGCTACCGACTTGTTTCTATTCTCAGTTCCATTTCGAAAGTAATGGAGAAAATAGTTTATGAACAGGTTGATAGATACCTTGCTACTAATAAACTAATGTACAAATTCCAATCCGGCTTCAGAACTAACCACTCCACTGACACATGCATTCACTATCTGACCGACCACATCAAACATGAGGTGGACGCGGGCAAATACTGCGGCATGGTCATGCTGGACATTCAGAAGGCCTTTGACACCGTTAACCACGCTATACTGTTGGATAAGCTCCGAGCAATCGGATTCAATGAAACCTCATCGAGCTGGATGCAATCTTACTTAGAGGGGAGGAAACAAGTGGTAGAGGTGAACGGCACCATGTCCCCTCCCCTCTCAGTAAGCTGTGGAGTCCCCCAAGGCAGTATACTAGGACCTTTACTGTTCCTAATATACGTAAATGACATGCCATCAGCATGCGACTGTGAATTGTTCCTGTTTGCGGATGACTCAGCCCTGCTGGTATCTGGCAAGGACAAGTCACAGGTGGAACAAATCCTCAGTGCTGAACTCCTTAATATTTGCACCTAGCTCGCCGACAACAAGCTATCCATACACTTAGGTAAAACGGAATCCATTCTATTTGGTTCCCATATCAACCTTAAGAAAGTCAATGATTTTACTATAAAAGTGGGTGACATTGTTATCACCAGGAAAGATGAGATCACCTACCTAGGTTCCATTCTAGGGGCTAATCTTTCCTGTGATAAAATGGCAACCAAGGTAATCAAAAAGGTTAACCAAAGAATGAGATTCCTCAACAGAATCTCCTCTCTGGTCAACAAAAGCACCTTGAGGATTCTAGCAGGAACTCTCATTCAACCCTTTTTCAATTACGCTTGCACCTCCTGGTACCCCAGCACCCCCAAAACCCTCAAATCTAGACTCCAAACATCCCAGAATAAGCTAGTCCGGTTACTTTTAGACCTCCACCCCAGATCACACCTCAATCCAACCCACTTCTCCAAAGTGGGCTGGCTCAGGGTGGAGGACAGAGTAAAACAACTTGCACTGAGCCTAGTCTATAAAATCCGCTACACCTTCCTGATACCAAAGTACATGTCAAACTACTACCTTAACGTAAATGACCGCCATAACCACAACACCAGGGGGAGCTCCACAAACCACGTTGAACCCAGATTCCGATCTAACAAAGGTCTTAACTCATTCTCTTTCTATGCCACATCAATGTGGAATGCACTCCCAACAGGTATAAAAGTAAGTGCATCTCTATATTCCTTCAAAACCGCTCTAAAACAACACCTCCAGGCAACTTCAACACTTTACTAATACCCTCCTCCATTCATATCCCATCTCCCCGGATTATAAACAACCTAATGTAAATAATAAATGTACTTCTAATGTATATACTTGTTCTTATGCTATCTGAACTCACTATGTTCTCTGCTGGCTGTACATATCCTACTAAATAAGACCTACACTGTTTTAATGTCCACATTTCTCTGTTGATGCAATTGTTGATGACTGAAGTACTGATATCAACCAAAGCTCCTCATCCCACTCCCCGGATTGTAAATAATGTAAATAATTAAATGTACATGCTATGATGATTAACTTGTGTGATGACTGTATTATGCTAATAGTATATATTTATACCATGAATTGATTAACGTGTACCCCGACTTAAACAAGTACGGAATATGTACTGAACTGTACAATCTACTAATAAAAGTATCAATCAATCAATCAATGCTTCTTGTCTTGTTTAATAGATGTCATCAGTGTTTGAACCTGACGCCTTAATTGTTACCAAACGGTGCCTGTCACATGGCAGTAAAACAGCTGATCAAACAAAACAAAAGTCATCGTCATGGACCCAGTAGCTGCGGAAGCCAGCTCTCCAATCAGCTAAACAGACTCAATAATTCCCCGCTGACCTTTTGGTGAATTTAAAAAATGGAAATAAAATTAAAAAAAGAAGGCCATTGAAGTTAATAATACAAACACAGACACTTGTAATATGTTAGCCTATTAGGTCATGCGAACAACCCTAGCTTGATTACACTATGATAGCACTACAAATATACATGAAACCACTCCTACAGATATCACACATGGGACTTTTAGTAACTATAGATTGTTTTAGTTGAATTGTAAAACTTACAAACGCTGCTTGGAGTGATGAATCAAGAATCCTTTCAGATTTAGATTCACCTTTATAAAGGTAAAGTACCAATGATTGTCACACACACTAGGTGTGGTGAAATTTGTCCTCTGCATTTGACCCATCCCCTTGTTCAACCCCTGGGTGGTGAGGGGAGCAGTGGGCAGCAACGGTGCCGCGCCCGGGAATCCTTTTTGGTTATTTAACCCCCAATTCCAACCCTTGATGCTGAGTGTCAAGAAGGGTGGTAATGGATACCATTTTTATAGTCTTTGGTAGGACTCGGCCGGGGTTTGAGCTCCCAACCTACCGATCTCAGGGCGGACACTCTAACCACTAGGCCACTGAGCAGGTCATTGTCATTGTACTGGGGGCTACAACAAGATTTAAGGGGGAGGTACTCGCACAGCCACTGTGCACAGCACAGACAAAGATATAATAAACACAAAGTCAAAACTTGAAAGTACACTAAAACAGGAGACAAATGCTACAAAAATTGCTATGAATAAATGAATTCTGAAAATGCAATGAGTATAAAAACTGGAGGGTATACAATAAATATAAAAATAGAAATCCCAAAGGTTCAATGGCTAAAGGTAAAAAGTATGCAATAAAAGGTGCAAGGGTTCATTCACTCAATCAATCAATCAAAGTGTATATATATAGCCCTTAATCACAAGTGTCTCAAAGGGCTGCACAAGCCACAACGAGATCCTCGGCTCAGATCCCACATCAGGGCAAGAAAAAACTCTACCCAATGGGTTACAATGAGAAACCTTGTAGGGGACCGCAGATGTGGGGAGTTTTGGAAGGTTGGGGTTGGGGGGGGGGCAGATGTAAGGGGTGAAGTTATTTCATTTTGTGTGTGTGTGTGTGTGTGTGTGTGTGTGTGTGTGTGTGTGTGTGTGTGTGTGTGTGTGTGTGTGTGTGTGTGTGTGTGTGTGTGTGTTTGCATTCCTAATGGCCCAGGGCAAGAAGCTGTTTGTCAGCCTTCTGGTGTGTGATTTTATTGACTTGTAACGTCTTTTAAAGGGCAGCAGGTCAAACAGATAGTGAGCCGGTTGTAAGGGGTCTTCTGTGATGGTTCTCCTGAGGTAGAAGGATGAGGAGATGTGTTCCAGAGTGGGCAGAGGGCAGCCGATGATTTTTCGGGCAATTTTTATGACCCTCTGCTCGACCCTTCTGTCCTCAACTGTGGAGCCTGGGTACCACACTCTCAGACAATAAGTCAGGACACTCTCCTCAGAGGCGTGGAAGAAAGCCAGCAGCACCGTTATGTCCAAAATGTGTTTTCTGATGACGCCTTTTTCACCATTCGGAGGAGATGTGGGTGCCCATGAACCTGGCGGTTTCCATCTGTTCACCATTTAAAAGGAGGAGGGTATGGTCCTGTCGTTTTTTTCCTGAAGTCCATAATGAGTTATTTAGTCTTTTGGATGTTCAGGGTCAGGTTGTTGTCTGAGCACCAGAGAGACCATTTCTCAACCTTGGCCCTGTAGGCTGACCCGTTATCATCATGGATAAGTCCATCTACAGTCGTGTCGTCTGCATATTTAATAATGCGGTTGGTTGGTGCAGTCGTGCGTGTACAGGGCATACAGTAGAGGGCTCAGGACGCAGCCTTGGGGACATCCGTTGCTTAACGTGAGTGTGGAGGAGTTGTGGGGGCCGAGTCTCACCGAATGTGGGTGGCTTCGGAGGAAGTTTTTAATGCAGTTGCTGGTGGGGCGGGGGATTCAGAGCTGTCCGGGATAATGGTGTTGAAGGCTGAGCTGTAGTCCACAAAGAGAATCCTCACATAGCTCTTCTTGGTTTCCAAGTGGCTCAGCACCGTATGAAGCATTCCAGCGATGGCGCCCTCCGTTTTGCCCTTTAAGCACACTGTTGGGGGGGTCTAAGTAGGGAGGGAGGCAGTCTCTGATGTGCTGGGAGACTGATCGCGAACAACACTTTATGATTACAGCAGGGGCGTCACTAGACCTAATACTGTACTGGGGCACACCTGGGGCACAAATAATTCATGTGAGCGTGCAAAGCGCGCAAGCAAAAACAATTTTAGCACTTATTTATCATAAAAAAATACATAAATAGTGCTTTAAACTATGAAATCATATCAGATTATGTTGTATGGATCTTTGATTAACCACCTGAAATTGACTAATGCATTTGACCTACTTGTGCACCTTTTTACTCCAGACTTCTAAACTGCTACTGGTAAAAGCAAAAAGGAAGAGCAATGCATCTTTTTGAAATATATATTGCAGTAATCATCTGCAAATTTAACATCTACAAAAGTAAAACAAAAAATAAAGCACCCCTACATCTCTGGGTTCTTTTATATTATTTAATTTCCATTTATGGCAATGTGGCTAATCCTATTTCGGATACACAAAAGTATAAAATATACACAAAACAATAAAGCCACAGCTGTAGAATAAATGAACAACTGTTGTGTGTCTGTTCAGGGAATCATTTTCTGAGAAGTAAACTGTAACGTCTCCTTTTCATTTTTGCAAAGTGGTCAATCACTCTGGACAGACATGGAAATATTACAGTAACTGTTATACAGTTGACCAGTGGTTCCCAACTGCTGGGTCGTGACATAAAAGTGGATTGTCTGTCATTTTCAGTGAGTCCCAGTCAGATGTGTGCATGGAAAAAAAAAAGTTTAGGTAGAAAAAACTCAAATTGTGGCAACAACCAGATATTTTTAGCCATTTTTCTAGTGACTATTAGTGAGTATTTTAGCAAAAGGCAAACCGACTAACAAGTTGGAGGAGGACTCAGGACAGACATGGAAATATATATTTTTTTAAATCTAAATGGGGCAACAAAACCCGATATTTTCAGCCATCTTTCTGAAAACAAATACAGAAATGTTACTATTTTTTTTCTGGAAACAAAACCAGATGCTTTAGCTGTAGCCATTTTTCTGGTGACAAAACAAGATTATTTTAGTAAAAGTCACACCGATTAACAAGACAAGTCTACTGTGCTATTTTTCTGTGAAATAAACTTGAATGATTTAAAAAATTGGCTCACGACTTGATGATATGGAAAAAAAAATTTCTTCCTGAAGATAAACCATTTGAGAAGCACTCAACTCACACATGCTGACTCCAAATCATCATTGATGCAGAACCAGCAGACAATAACCAACACTATGTTTCATGTTCATTGGAAATTCCCCCGACAGCTCGTACAGCAAATGAATATGTTTGTCTTGATACAAGGAATAACGTTAGCTAACTTAGTATCAACTTAAGACAATGATGTTGCCTAGCTAGCTAGGACTTCACTTACATCTCTCATTCCTCGCTTCTTCTCTGCTGCGGGCGAATAACTTTCTTAAATCCATCTAGGAGTTACAGTTTGAGTCAAATCAAAATCAAAATATTGTAATTAACAAATTGTTGTTGGCTAACGTCACCCCTCTCTCTCTCTCTCTCTCTCTCTCTCTCTCTCTCTCTCTCTCTCTCTCTCTCAACCAAAGTCTCTATCCACACATGAATAAATCACCACGTTATGTAGCCATGTGCTCATTGTTAGTGGAGTGAATACAGTAGCAATCAATTACCATACTAAGTAGTATGTGCGCTGTTGTCTATGTTATGTAGACTTAAAACTCTGAAGCGTTTTTTTTTATTGGTGAAATTTTTACTGGGGCACTGCAGATCAACAGTGGGGCACGTGCCCCAGTGAGATATGTCTGGCGACGTCCCTGGATTACAGACGCCTGGGCTATTGGTCTGTAATCATTCAGGCTGTCAATGGAAGTTTGTTGGGCAATGGAGATGATGGAGGAGGCCTTCAGGCATGTGGGGAAGGTAGCATTTGTCAGGGAGAAAGGCCAGTTGATCTGCACATGCTTTAATAACCTTCCCCTGGATACCGTCAAGACCAGCAGCTCTCCTGGGATTCACTGCCTGTCGATTTTTCCTCACCTGGTGCTCCTGGAGGGAGAGGCGTGGGGTGCTGGAGTCAGAGAGGGTGTGTGAGGGTGGTTCCAAACCGGGCAAGGAAGCTGTTTAGTTCCTCTGCCAGGGTGGTGCTGCCGGGGGATGCGGGAGGGGGGTGGCTTCTGTAGTTAGTCAGGGTCTGGATGCCCTTCCAACATCTGACGTGGGTTACTGTCCGTCAAGTATCCCTCCTTTTTCTTTTTGAAGGAGTCCTTAGCTTGTTTTATGCCTCTCTTCAGATCGGCTCTGGCGATGCTGTAGAGAACCTGGTCTCCTATCCTAAACACTGAGTTCCGGAATCCGATCAGTGTCTGGACTTCATTGGTCATGCAGGGCTTCTTGTTTGTGTCTCTGTGACATTTTCTACGCAGCGCTTGATCTAGAAGAGGATAGACTCTTTGAATGTGTCCAGATCTTAATCTTCAAAAATGCTCTATTTTGTGCAGGCGAAGCAGTCCTGCAGCTGGAGGAGAGGGTTTCCAGACCAGGATTTGATGATTTAAGAGGTTGGTTTGTTTGCCTCCTGAAGAGGTGTAAGCTGGGTGGAGGAGTCAAATTGTCCGAGGGTTGGGGGAGGGTCACTCTGTAGGCATGCTTGATGTTTGTGTAAACATGGTTGATTGTGTTTTCTTCCCAAGTTGCGAATTTGACGTGCTGGCTAGGAAGTGGGGTGTCTTGCTGAATGTTTGTATATCTGGTGTGAGGTAGATTTGGTGATGAACCCCCAGATGCAGAGATGACGGCAGACATTGAGCAAAAAAACATAATTTAATGTACAAAAAATTTAAAAATAAAGAAGAAACACAAACCAGGAACCAGGAACAAACAAACTGGAAGCAGGGAACAGGAACCAGCAAACAGGAACTAGGAACACAAAAACAGAAAGCAGTCCACGATAATGACAATAATCCAGCCCAGAGTGGTAAAACAAGCAAGTCTAAATAGCTTTTGGCTGATTGACACCAGGTGTGGCCCGGTGCCAATCAGCCACAGCTGAGGGGAGAAAGCACTTAGGGACACCAGCAGGAAATAAGGACAAAATAAAAGCGCTTACAGGAAATAAGACACACTGAGGAAAAACTAAAACATGACCAAACTGTCAGGTGCAGACCTGATATCTGGAGGCCTTGGTGCATAGAGACAATTGTGTTGTTTGAACAATAAAAAGTTCATGTATTGTTACAGGGTGTCATTCCTGTTTTGTCCACAGAAGAAACAAAAATAAGTTTTGATTAGACAGTTTATGCGCAGCGGCAAAAAAAATGGTGCATTAATCATGCATATACACTGACTAATAAAAAGGTGTGTGAGGAGATGCCGACCGGTGTGCTCGCTGGTAAATTTAATTTCAAAATACACCAAGACGGGACTTTAATTAAATCTGTTTTAAGCAAATATGTAGTGGATTCAAGTAACACATAATACAAATGTTCCTGTAGGACATCGACAGTAAAATGCAATTAGCGTCCAAATATTTTGGGTTCCCTCCGGGTCCGGCTTCCTCCCGCTGCCAAAGACATGCACCTGGGGATAGGTTGATTGGCAACACTAAATTGGCCCTAGTGTGTGAATGTGAGTGTGAATGCTGTCTGTCTATCTGTGTTGGCCCTGTGATGAGGTGGCGACTTCTCCAGGGTGTACCCCGCCTTCCGCCCAATTGTAGCTGAGATAGGCGCCAGCGCCCCCCGCGACCCCAAAAGGGAATAAGCGGTAGGAAATGGATGGATGGATGGATATTAAGGGCTTTTCAAAGGTAATTTCAATCATGAAAGCAAGAAATAACCTGTCATTAATCATGATTAACCCAAATGTAAAAATGTGATAAATCTGATTAAAAATAATATATATTTTGACATAACACATGTAAAGTCTTTATAAGCTTTCCACACAGCTTTCAAACACTTAGAAACACTTCCTAAGCTCTTAAAACACTCTAAAAGCGATGTCATTTGAACATGAACACTTGAATGGGTACTCAAATTGCAATGTACTCAATAGTACTTGGATTCTTATTGTTATTTTAGTATAGTATAGCACAGGTGTCAAACTCAAGGCCCGCCACATTATTATACTGTAATAATGTATAATACACCTCACTGAATTAATTTTTCTTTTACTAAATGTATTTTTTCTTTCCATTTTGACAGAAAAATATATTTATGTCATGATTCAATTATCATATTATATACCATCCATCCATCCATTTTCTACCGCTTACATGGTAAATTTAACACAAATAAATACTTAAATATCCGCTTCTCACCTTGACTTATGATTTCAAAGCAAGTTATCCATCTATTTGTACAAACCCCGTTTCCATATGAGTTGGGAAATTGTGTTAGATGTAAATATAAACGGAATACAATGATTTGCAAATCCTTTTCAACCCATATTCAGTTGAATGCACTACAAACACAAGATATTTGATGTTCAAACTCATAAACGTTTTTGTTTTTTTGGCAAATAATAATTAACTTAGAATTTCATGGCTGCAACATGTGCCAAAGTAGTTTGGAAAGGACATGTTCACCACTGTGTTACATCACCTTTTTTTTTTTTTTTTAACAACACTCAATAAACGTTTGGGAACTGAGGAAACTAATTGTTGAAGCTTTGAAAGTGGAATTCTTTCCCGTTCTTGTTTTATGTAGAGCTTCAGTCGTTCAACAGTCCGGGGTCTCCGGTGTCGTATTTTTCGCTCCATAATGCGCCACACATTTTTGATGGGAGACAGGTCTGGACTGCAGGCGGGCCAGTAAAGGACCCGCACTCTTTTTTTACGAAGCCACGCTGTTGTAACACTTGTCTTGCTGAAATAAGCAGGGGCGTCAATGATAACGTTGCTTGGATTACAACATATGTTGCTCCAAAACCTGAATGGACCTTTCAGCATTAATGGTGCCATGGGTAAGTTACACATGCCTTGGCCACTAATACACCCCCATACCATCACAGATGCTGGCTTTTGAACTTTGCCGCTAAAACAGTCCGAATGGTTATTTTCCTCTTTGTTCTGGAAGACACCACGTCCTCCGTTTCCAAATATAATTTGAAATGTGGACTCGTCAGACCACAGAACACTTTTCTACTTTGCATCAGTCCATCTTAGGTGAGCTACGGCCCAACCAAGCCGGCGGCGTTTCAGGATATTGTTGATAAATGGGTTTGGGTTTGCATTGTAGAGTTTTAACTTGCACTTAGAGATGTAACGACCAACTGTAGTTACTGACAGTGGTTTTACGAAGTGTTCCTGAGCCCGTGTGGTGATATCCTTTACACACTGATGTCGGTTGTTGATGCAGTACCGCCTGAGGGATCAAAAGTCGGTAATATCATCGCTTACGTGCAGTGATTTTTCCAGATCCTCTGAACTTTTTGATGATTTTACGTACCGTAGATGGTAAAATCCCTAAATTCCTTGCAATAGCTCGTTGAGAAATGTTGTCCTAAAACTGTTTGACAATTTGCTTACAAAGTGGTGACCCTCACCCCATCCTTGTTTGTGAATTACTTAGCATTTCATGGAAGCTGCTTTTATACCCAATCATGGCACCCACCTGTTCCCAATTAGCATGCAAACCTGTGGGATGTTCCAAATAAGTGTTTGATGAGCATTCCTCCACTTTATCAGTATTTATAGCCACCTTTCCCAACTTCTTTGTCACGTGTTGCTGGCATCAAATTCTAAAGTTAATGATTATTTGCAACAAAAAAATGTCTATCAGTTTGAACATCAAATATGTTGTCTTTGTAGCACATTCAACTGAATATGGGTTGAAAATGATTTGCAAATCATTGTATTCCGTTTATACTTACATCGAACACAATTTCCCAACTCATATGGAAACAGGGTTTGTACATAAACATTCCAATAATCAAATACTTAATGCAAATGTGTAACAATATTATGAGGCTATTAAACTTTTATGTGCATAAAATATTCACTGTTATATAAGCACCCTTTTTTAAGGCAGTAATAACTGCGGTGTGGCCCTCAATAAAAAATCATTTTGACACCTCTCGGTATAGCACACTGTAGAGTTAGTACTGTATTGTGTAGTATATGTTCCTGAGAACTATGCAGCACGATATAATAATAGTTGTGGAATGCTTGCAATAGTAAGTATTCCAACCATGTTCCCTCTAGCATGAATGTAAATAAGTGACTAGAAATCAGTTAGTTAGTTCTGACTAAGGGTTTAAAGACCCACTGAAATGAGATTTTCTTATTTAAACGGGGATAGCAGGTCCATTCTATGTGTCATACTTGATCATTTCGCGATATTGCCATATTTTTGCTGAAAGGATTTAGTAGAGAACATCCACGATAAAGTTCGCAACTGTCGGTGTTAAGAGAAAAGCCCTGCCTCTACCGGAAGTCGCAGAGATGACGTCACCCGTTGAGGGCTCCTCACACATTCACATTGTTTATAATGGGAGCCTCCAACAAAAAGTGCTATTCGGACCGAGAAAACGACAATATCTCCATTAATTTGAGCGAAGATGAAAGATTCGTGTTTGAGGATATTTATAGCGACGGACTAGAAAAAAAAAAAAAAAAACGAGTTAAAAAAAAACTACGCGATTGCATTGGGACGGAATCCGATGTTTTTAAACACATTTACTAGGATAATTCTGGGAAATCCCTTATCTTTCTATTGTGTTGCTAGTGTTTTAGTGAGTTAAATAGTACCTGATAGTCGGAAGGGTGTCTCCACGGGTGTCTTGAGGCCAGTGTCTCAGGGGAGTCGACGGCAGCTAAGGACGGCCCAAGCTCAGCTTTTCTCCGGTAAGAAGCGACTTTTTAACCACAATTTTCTCACCGAAACCCGCTGGTTGAAATTCGGTCTGGATTCATGTTCGCTTGATCGCGCTCTGATCTAGAGTAAATTTTCAACTCCAGGAATTTTAAACAAGGAATCACCGTGTGTTTGTGTGGCTAAAGGCTAAAGCTTCCCAACTCCATCTTTCTACTGTGACTTCTCCAATATTAATTGAACAAATTGCAAAAGATTCAGCAACACAGATCTCCAAAATACTGTGTAATTATGCCGTTAAAGCAGACGACATTTAGCTGTGTGTGTGCGTCGCGCTCATACTTCCTAAAAACGCGTGACGTCTTGCGTACACGTCATCTTTACACGCCGATTTCAAGACGAAACTCCCGGGAAATTTAATATTGTAATTTAGTAAACTAAAAAACCCGTATTGGCATGTGTTGCAATGTTAATATTTCATCATTGATATATAAACTATCAGACTGCGTGGTGGGTAGTAGTGGGTTTCAGTAGGCCTTTAAAGGATGGTTTTGTTCTATTACATTTTGATTCAGTTAATCCAACAAATGTGTCTCATATATGTTATTTAACAACGCTGTTCTGTTGACGCGCACACAGCTTACAGCACAAGCTCATCTTTTTCAAAGCTGCAGAAACTGGCAGATCTTCTTGGTTTCTGGCCTCAGGCGTCGTCAGCCCCGCGGGGAGCTCGGCGAGCCTGGTGCGTTGTTGCAGTTTCTCGCCTTGTCTTTGCGTTTGCTCGGGGAAGGAATCTCCACGGGGCTCGCCTGGCAGCGGCAGAAGCAGAAAGCCGCTGATGACGTGAATGAGGAAATACGAGGAATCACTAACAATCACTCTGCTATGGAGTATTACACTGGGATGTCTATGGGACAGTTTTGGATCTCTGGTAGACATCTGATCTGATTTTTTTTTCCGTATAAAATGTTACGGTGGCGCATATCAATGGCAGGCGTGACTCCGGGATGCAGAGACAGGACACAGTCTACAGGTAAAAATGCTAATGTCATTATCTTGACAGCAACAAAAACATGTTAGTAGAGTGGCCGTGCCAGCAACTTGAGGGTTGCAGGTTCGATTCCCGTTTCCGCCATTCTAGTCACTGCCGTTGTGTCCTTGGGCAAGGCACTTTAACCACCTGCTCCCAGTGCCACCCACACTGGTTTAAATGTAACTTAGATATTGGGTTTCACTATGTAAAGCGCTTTGAGTCACTAGAGAAAAGCGCTATATAAATATAATTCACTTCACTTCACTTCAATGATGGACACGATAGCAGCACTATGCAAAACAGCAACACACTAAACAGAAACTAAGGCAGCTAGATTTTTGAGCGCGCAGAAACCTAACACCGTTATCTGTAGCATAGCCACAAAACAATGACGCAAAGCAGAATTGCAACCATTCCAATCTTGTAACATCGCCAAAGTGATTAAAGGGGTTAAAGTTACAAGAAAGACATAACAGCAAATAACCCAAATCATAAGTTGATTCAATGTTATTGAAAAAAAACACGCTCCAGAACTACACAGCTTTGGTCGCAACTTCAGCGAATTCAGGCGACAATCACCAAAAAATGCCTGCCAAATCCCGGAGGGGCTTTTTATGAAGATGTTTTATTCACACAGGACTTGACATTTAAACGGTGGTAGAAAGTTAAGAGTCAAGCTGTAACAGGAAAAAGGCAATTTATGAATTCTAAACCTACACGACATCGCATTATCCCCTGCTAGCTTTATAGAAACTAATCCTTAAAGTTGCCTTATTTATCTGTCGGACGTCTATAGTCCTTGCGCAACTCAACCATCAACTTGAATGTCCCAGAGGGGTAATTGGACCCAAATTGTCAGGAAGTTCTCCCAGAATTAATGGTGCATTTTGGAAGACTACATATAATTGGATCCCATACTGGTCTAGGGATGCTCTGATCTTTGGAAGAAGCTAATAAAAGTTTACGGTGCTTCTAAAAGCTCTCTATCCGTTCCCTCTAAGAAGGATTTACCAGCAGTGTTTAACGTCCTTCTTCTCTCACACATTCATGCAAAACAACCCAGGTGAGAATGCACCACCAGTACTTCTAGTGAGATAACCAATTCCGCCTCGGAGGGAAATACAGCACTGGATGTTCTACTCTCTCTCTCGTGCTCTTTATCTCTCGCTTCCTGCCAGCTTCACCTCCTTGGAGGAATGCGGGAAGAGGACAGAGGGCAAAGTGAGGGATCTGGGAAGAAGAAATGATTTATTCCCAAGCATTTCCAGGGAGCGTCATGAATAAATTTTAGAGTTCGGTAAGCTGTTATGGCTGTCTGATTGTTTCTTTTGTGCCCGCAGAGAGACGGACGGAGGGGGCAGGATTACCCTTGGAGATTCAACCAGAAATATCTTGTATAGATTATCTGTAACACGCCCAATCCAGCCTCTGGGTCAATTGATTGAGAGTTGAGAGCACTGGCCAACCAGCTAAAAACCCAAGTTTGAAACGGTACAGGGTAAGAAGACGTCACAGAATGCACGGAAGTCGTTTAACTCTATATTCATTAATATACTAACAATATAATAGAGTGTGACTAATCCAAAATGCGTGTGTGACTATGTGTAGCGAGTATCTGTAGTGTTACCAGAAGTTGTGAGCGAGGTGCCGAATTCCCAGAGGGGGCAAGGCAGGCTCGGAGGTCTGTGGGCAGGCGTGAGGTCAAGTGCAGGAGCGAGGCGTCAAAGTCCGTGTCCAGGCGGGAGGTCGAGATCCAAGAGGCAGCCAAGGAACAAGAGGAAATACGGGGAGACGAGACACACTGCTCGTAACGCGGGAAAGGAGGAATGCTGCTGGAAGACGAAAAGGAAACACGAGAAAAATGAACACGGAGGGGGAGAAACACAGAGAGAAAGAGAGAGAGAGAGAGTGCATAGAGCTAGGGCGGGGGTCGGCAACCCGCGGCTCTGGAGCCGCATGCAGCTCTTTAGCGCCGCCCTAGTGGCTCTCTGGAGCTTTTTCAAAAATATATGAAAATGGAAAAAAATGAGGGGAGAAAAAAAAAAACTATTTTTTGTTTAAATATGGTTTCTGGAGGAGGACAAACACAAACCATCCTATTTGTTATAAAACACATTGTTTATATTAAACATGCTTCATTGATTCGAGTATTTGGTGAGCGCCGTTTTGTCCTACTAATTTTGCCGGTCCTTGAATGCACCGTAGTTTGTTTTCTCCGACTTTCCAAAACGTGTTTTATGCCACTTCTTTTTCTCTCTCATTTTGTCCACCAAACTTTTAAGGTTGTGCATTAAAGCACAAAGGTGAGTTTTGTTGATGTAATTGACTTGTGTGGAGTGGTAATCAGACATATTTGGTCACTGCATGACTGCAAGCTAAACAATGCTAACATGCTATTTAGGCTAGCTGTATGTACATATTGCATCATTATGCCTCTTTTGTAGCTATTTTTGAGCTCATTTAGTTTCCTTTAAGTCCTCATAATTAAATCTATATCTCATGACACACTATCTGCATGTTATATGGCTTTTAATTTTTTGCGGCTCCTGACAGATTTGTTTTTGTATTTTTGGTCCAATATGGCTCTTTCAACATTTTGGGTTGCCAACCCCTGAGCTAAGGTTTGTCGGCTTACTGAACAGGAACAGGTCGCTACGTTCTGGCCCGGAAGGCAGGTCAGCACTGGCTTAAGAAGCCCAGGGAGCTAATTATCGACAGGTGTGCAGATTGCAGATTATTTGCTGCCAACTGCTGCAGCAGGTGTGGCACACGCAGGTGCGCTCTTAGAGGTGCACCCAGCGCATCACACAGATGAATGCGCACTGAGATGCGTCCGGAACGTGACAACGCTATGATGATTTTATCCTACATTAAAACACTGCCTTGCAGTCTACATCAGTTGTTCTCAAACATACCAACATAATGACCACCTTTAAAATACAGTAGCCTAGAAGGCCTAAGTATTCATTAATAACAAGGCAGAGGTTTTATTTAACAAATGTATTTACTATTTTTGGCCACTGTAACATTACAGTTTGAGATAGAGCAAATCAAATGCAATCCGATTTTCCAAAATCTAATTCTTTTAAAACAAAATGTGTGTGGTTGTGTGCATATATATATATATATATTTATATATATATATATATATATATATATATATATATATATATATATATATAGACAAGTGCTTAATGTTAAAACTGGAAAACTTTATTTTTTTGCAAATATTAGCTCATTTGGAATTTGAGGCCTGCAACATGTTTAGAAAAGGCTGGTACAAGGGGCAAAAAAAACTGAAGAAGTCGAGGAATGCTCATCAAACACTTATTTGGAACATCCCACAGGTGAACAGGCTATTTGGGAACAGATGGGTGCCATGATTGGGTATAAAAGCACCTTCCATGAAATGCTCAGTCTTTCACAAACAAGGATGGGACGAGATTCACCACTTTGAGAACAAAAGCGTGAGCAAATTGTCCAACAGTTAAAGAACATTTCTCAACGAGCTATTGCAAGGAATTTAAGGACTTCACCATCTTTAAAAAGTTCAGAGAATCTGCACGTAAGCTTAATGCCCGTGACCTCCGATCCCTCAGTGGTATATATATATATATATATATATATATACATATATATATATATATATATATATATATATATATACATATATATATATATATGTCAGATAAAACATATCTTTTTTTAAATCTTACAGTATTATAGAAAGTTAATTGATTTATTCTTTTTATTTTAGTGGTATGGGTGCAGGGGTGTCATGTATCATGAGGTTGTGCGTGTCAGAAGAGGGGGCAGTCCAACGGGGGTTCAATTTGCGACTGCAAGGCTGCAAGGTTGCAAGGCAGAGGGGCTGAGGGATAGGCTGACCCCGGATGATGGATATTCAAACTGCTCCCCAATAAATTGTATTTTATTCATAGAATTAATACAGACCCACATAACTACATGTAATTTATTGGGTTGAGTGAAAAGGTTCCCTGCTAATACATCACGCAGATGCATGCGCATATTTGTGGGTTTTTTTCCTGTGCTTGAGAATTACTCTAGAGTTCATCAGAGACAAAAAAAAATTCCAAACTGAAGTGTATTAAGACGGTCTTGAGGACAATATATCACTGGAGTGTCTCTATGGATGTGTCATCGGCATCAAAACAATTGCTGAAATAAGGGGCGTCCATGATAACGTCGCTCGGATGGCAACATGTGTTGCTCCAAAACCTGTATGTACATTTCAGCATTAATGGTGCCTTCGCAGATGTGTAAGTTACCCATGCCTTGGGCACTAATACACCCCCATACCATCACAGAAGCTGGGTTTTGAACTTTGCACCTACAACAAGCCGGGTGGTTATTTTCCTATTTGTTCCGGAAGACACAACGTCTACAGTTTCCAAAAGCAATTTGAAATGTGGATTTGTAAGACCACAGAACACTTTTCCACTTTGCATCTGTCCATCTTAGATGAGCTCGGGCCCAGCAAAGCCAGTGGCGTTTCTGGGTGTTGTTGATAAATGGCTTTCGCTTCGCATAGTAGAGTTTTAACTAGCACTTACAGATGTAGCGACAAACTGTAGTTCCTGACAGTGGTTTTCTGAAACGTTCCTGAGCCCATGTGGTGATATCCTTTACACATTGATGTTGCTTTTTGATGCAATACCACCTGTGGGATCGGAGGTCACGGGCATTAAGCTTACGTGCAGTGATTTCTACAGATTCTCTGAACTTTTTAAAGATGGTGAAGTCCTTAAATTCCTTGCAATAGCTCGTTGAGAAATGTTCTTAAACTGTTGGACAATTTGCTCACGCTTTTGTTCACAAAGTGGTGAATCTCGTCCCATCCTTGTTTGTGAAAGACTGAGCATTTCATGGAAGGTGTTTTTATACCCAATCATGGCACCCATCTGTTCCCAAATAGCCTGTTCACCTGTGGGATGTTTCAAATAAGTGTTAGATGAGCATTCCTCAACTTCTTCAGTCTTTTTTGCCCCTTGTACCAGCCTTTTCTAAACATGTTGCAGGCCTCAAATTCCAAATGAGCTAATATTTGCAAAAAAATAAAGTTTTCCAGTTTTAACGTTAAGCACTTGTCTTTGCAGTCTATTCAATTGAACATAGGTTGAAAAGGATTTGCAGATCATTATATTCTGCATTTTTTTTACGATTTACACAATGTGCCAACTTCACTGGTTTTGGGTTTTGTATAAAGTATACACCCAAAATCATAAACACACTGTGATATTATTTCTTCACAAAATCGAGCGTTATTGTCCATGTAGCTGCTGTGGAGGATCTCATTAGATTGTCCTGGTGAATATATTGAACAGCATTACCGTATTATAATGAGGCATTATCTAGCCTGCGAAACATTCTGGGCTGCTTCATCAGAAGGTGAAAGGAAAGATGACCATGCAGAAAAAGAGATTCCTGCCTGTACTAGAATCGTGGGATAGTTAGTTTGCGTGTGTGTGTGTGTGCATAGAACAACTTCTAATCAATTTTCATTACTGTAGTCATTCAGGTCTTGAATAAACAACACATGAAGATGTCCTGGCTGGGACAAAGTAAAGGCACTTGATTTGCAGTGCGGCCCTATGAGGATAAGAGCCCCTTCCTAACGATGTCAATTAGAGCTGTTATCTCTGCAGAGGCAGCATTACATTGTGCAGATGAATGATGCATTTTGTGAGTGTCAATTCAATTCCCCCAGCATAAACTCTCTATGCTTGTTGTTGAGAGGGGAGACAAAATTTTACTTTGTCTCTGCTAAACTTTTATTCAGCTGCGAGTCAACATGTCCTTTGTAATAGTTTTAGTTCGGTTAAGCAGTATCACCTCCACGTCCATTTAAAAGCCCACTGAGATCATTATTAATTTGAACGCCGTCATTGTAAAAGATTTACACTCCTATTTAAGTTTTTATTGTAGCTAAACCTGTTTCCCCAAAGAGATCATGGCTACAGAAGATCTGATTTTTCTTAGTTTTTGCCCTTGGCCCTGCGATGATGGCGTGGAACACCGCAGAGGCCACCACAGTATATGTTTCTTTAAATTTTTATTCATAGCTGTATGTACAAGCCTTCTTTCATCTCCGCAATATCGCTAAAATTCGCTCCATTCTGTCCACTAAAGACGCTGAGATCATTATCCATGCGTTTGTTACGTCTCGTCTCGATTACTGTAACGTATTATTTTCGGGTCTCCCCATGTCCAGCATTAAAAGATTACAGTTGGTACAAAATGCGGCTGCTAGACTTTTGACAAGAACAAGAAAGTTTGATCACATTACGCCTGTACTGGCTCACCTGCACTGGCTTCCTGTGCACTTAAGATGTGACTTTAAGGTTTTACTACTTACGTATAAAATACTACACGGTCTAGCTCCATCCTATCTTGCCGATTGTATTGTACCATATGTCCCGGCAAGAAATCTGCGTTCAAAGGACTCCAGCTTATTAGTGATTCCCAAAGCCCAAAAAAAGTCTGCGGGCTGTAGAGCTTTTTCATTTCGAGATAGGATGGAGCTAGACCATGTAGTATTTTATACGTAAGTAGTAAAACCTTAAAGTCACAACTTAAGTGCACAGGAAGCCAGCTCACTCTGGAATGCCCTCCCGGTAACAGTTCGAGATGCCACCTCAGTAGAAGCATTTAAGTCTCACCTTAAAACTCATTTGTATACTCTAGCATTTAAATAGACTCCCTTTTTAGACCAGTTGATCTGCCGTTTCTTTTCTTTTTCTTCTATGTCCCACTCTCCTTTGTGGAGGGAGTCCGGTCCGATCCGGTGGTCATGTACTGCTCGCCTGTGTATCGGCTGGGGACATCTCTGCGCTGCTGATCCGCCTCCGCTTGGGATGGTTTCCTGCTGGCTCCGCTGTGAACGGGACTCTCGCTGCTGTGTTGGATCCGCTTTGGACTGGACTATCGCGACTGTGTTGGATCCATTATGGGTTGAACTTTCACAGTATCATGTTAGACCCGCTCGACATCCATTGCTTTCCTCCTCTCCAAGGTTCTCATAGTCATCATTGTCACCGACGTCCCACTGGGTCATTATTGTCACCGATGTCCCACTGGGTGTGAGTTTTCCTTGCCCTTATGTGGGCCTACCGAGGATGTCATAGTGGTTTGTGCAGCCCTTTGAGACACTAGTGATTTAGGGCTATATAAGTAAACATTGATTGATTGATTGATTGTATCTGCCGCTTTAATGTCTTTAATGTCCTCTGTGTTCTTTGATGTTTGATGTTTCCCTCTTACACACCTGTAAGAGGGATGTGTACTATGGCTATGAGTTGTTGTTTTTTTCCCTTGGCCTCAGTCTGGACCCCCTCTCCAGGGCCCAGGCTAAGACCGATTTTTTAATTTCTGTTCTGTCTCCCTGTAATGTTTGTTTGTCTGATCTTGAATGGGATTGTGCTGGAAATGTTAATTTTCCTGAAGGAACTCTCCTGACGGAATAAATAAAGTACAATCTTATCTAATGTAATCTAATGAGGCAGGGTGACTTGTCTAGGGCAGTGGTTCTCAACCTTTTTTCAGTGATGTACCCCCTGTGAACATTTTTGTAATTCAAGTACCACCTAATCAGAGAAAGGCATTTTTTGGTTGAAAAAAAAAAAAGAGATAAAGAAGTAAAATACAGCACTATGTCATCAGTTATTGATTTCTTAAATTGTATAACAGTGCAAAATATTGCTCGTTTGTAGTGGTCTTTCTTGAACTATTTGGGAAAAAAGATACACATATACATACATATAACTAAAAACTTGTTGAAATATAAACAAGTGATTCAATTACCTACTCAGTGGCCTAGTGGTTAGAGTGTCTGCCCTGACACTAGGTCGTGAGTTCAAATCCCGGCCGAGTCATACCATAGACTATAAAAATGGGACCCATTACCTCGCTGCTTGGCACTCACCATTAAGTGTTGGAATTGGGGGTTAAATCACCATAAATGATTCCTGGGCGCGGCACCACTGCTGCCCACTGCTCCCCTCACCTCCCAGGGGGTGATCAAGGGTTAAGGGTCAAATGCAGAGAATAATTTCGCCACATGTAGTGTGTGTGTGACATTCATTGGTACTTTAACTATAACTTTAATTAAAAATAAAGATTTTTACACATAGAAGTAATCATCAACTTAAAGTGCCCTCTTTGGGGATTGTAATAGAGATCCATCTGGATTCATGAAATTAATTCTAAACATTTCTTCACAAAAAAGGAAATCTTTAACATCAATATTTATGGAACATGTCCACAAAAAATCTAGCTGTCAACACTGAAGATTGTATTGTTGCATTTCTTTTCACAGTTTATGAAATTACATTCATATTTTGTTGAATTATTATTCAATAAATATATTTATAAAAGATTTTTGAAATGTTGCTATTTAAAAAAAAAAAATCCACGCACCCCTTGGCATACCTTCAAGTACCCCCAGGGGTACGCGTACCCCCATTTGAGAACCACTGGTCTAGGGTGTACCCCGCCTTCCGCCGGATTGTAGCTGAGATAGACTCCTGCACCCCCCACGACCCCGAAAGGCATAAGCGGTAGAAAATGGATGGAAGGATAGTTTTTGCCCATTCATTGTGTTTTGTTTACTTTTTCAATTAATGCTGATGCGGCTTAGCAGTTAGGTAGACCTCCTTCCAGGGTCTCCACTACCTTCTTTTCTGCTGTACAATATTTTGCGTCCTGAACATCATGCTATAGAGGAAAACATCTCTTCTCTCGCCGCCGGACACAAGCGTCCCTTTTCCGCTCCTGTGGCGGCTGTGGTTTTTTTTTCGTTAAGAAGAAGGTTGGTGAGGTGCGATCCTGTATAAGTTTAAAGTAAATATCCTCTTCCACTGCTGGAGTCTTCGTTTGCGGCTCTGCATGGGGCCGTGGTATTTACTAAATTGGATCTACGTAACGCGTATCACCGGGAAGGCAATGAATGGAAGATTGCTTTTAACACCCCTTTAGGCCACTTCGAGTATTGCATCATGCCGTTCGGCCTCACAAATGCTCCTTGTGTTTTTCAGGGTTTAATTTATGATGTTCTCCGAGACATGATAGGCCGTTTTGTGGTAGTGTACTTGGAAAACATATTTATCTTTTCGTGTTCCATTGAACTATACCAGGGGTCGGGAACGTTTTTGGCTGAGAGAGCCATTTAAGCCAAATATTTTAAAATGTATTTCCGTGAGAGCCATATAATAGTTTTTAACACTGAATACAACTAAATGTCTGCATTTATAAGAAAGACCAACATTTATAGAGTATAATATGTCACAAACTCGCATGGCAACAGTAGTAGCGACCCCTAGATGCAGGAACCAGGAGAGCGGGGCGCAGGTAAGATGCTTTTAATATCACCAACAGAGGACAATGAAGCAGTATTGCATGTACAGTTCTAAACAATAGTCAATCTTTGAGTCCTGAGGAACGCGCAAGATAAGCATAAATAGAAACATGCTGATTGGCAGCAGTTGAGGGGAAAAAAACACAGCGCTCAGCGGGACAAACAGGAAATGGAAACAAAATAAAAGCACTATTGGGAAGTAAATACGAAACAAAGAAGCAAAAACAGAAATGAAGGGACAGATCTTCACATAATAAGTCTCTTATTCTTTTTAATAACATTTTTATTCGGAAGCTCACCGATGATAAATAAAATCCTTCTTACCATTAATGCGACTTCTTGAACAGGTGCGGTAGAAAACAGATGGATGGATTACACTGTATGAGAATGTTTTATATTTTGAAAGTAATTTTTAACACTGCGATTACCAGCGGAATTATTCATTACTTATCGTGTTAAGCAATGTCAGCTAAGATTTATCTGAGAGCCAGGTGCAGTCATCAAAAGAGCAACATATGGCTGGAGAGCCATAGGTTCCCTACCCCTGAGCTATACCATCAGCATGTCTGTTTGGTCTTGCGAAGACTTTTGAAGAACCGATTATTTGTTCAGCCCCAAAAAATGCACTTTTCATTCTCCCAGCGTTGTTTCTGTGAGTGATTAATAGAGAGGGAGCAAGTTAAGCCAGAGCCAGCAAAGGTCCAAGCTGTGGTAGACATGCCAACACCGTCCTCTAGGAAGCTGCTGCAACGATTTCTAGGTTTTGCAAACTTTTACCAACGTTTTAATCGAGACTTCAGTAAAGTAATTCAACCTTTAAATTGATTAACGTCCTCTATGGTTCCTTTTGTGTGGTCTTCGGAGGCTGACCAAGCTTTTCAACATCTTAAATCTCTCTTTTCCTCCGCTCCTGTGTTAGTTCACTCTAATCCTGATCTCCCATTTTTTTGTTGAGGTGGACGAATCTGACACCGGGGTAGAGGCTGTTTTGTCCCAGCATTCCAGTTCTGATTGGAGGCCGCACCCCTGCGCCTTCTTCTCCAATCGTCTTTCACCTGCAGAGAGGAACGATGATATCGGGAACAGAGAGCTTCTGGAAGTGGTCCTAGCCCTACAAGAATGGAGGCACTGGCTGCAGGGTGCCAAACATCCCTTTATTTTATTATACGGATCATTGCAGCCGAGCCTACCTCCGCTCTGCCCAACGTCTCAATGCCCGCCAGGCTCAGTGGGCCTTATTCCTCACAAGATTTGACTTATGTATCACCTTTTGCCCGGGTTCACTCAATGGAAAACCTGACGCCTTGTCGAGGATGTTCTCTCCCCCAACAGAAGATACTCCCCCAGAGACCATCCTTTCCTGTCACAGATAGGTAGGTAGGTCGGTAGGTCTTTAATGTCATTGCAACAAGTACAACGAAACTTTGTTTTCAGCACAAACCTATTCAAGATTAAACAAACAAACAGTGTACAGGGTTAAAGAACAAGAACGCTGATGGGTCGCCATAAGGCGCCCCGTAAAAGATGGGAAAAAGGTAAACACTGGGAAAGGATGAGTAAAAAAAATACAATCCAGACTGGCCTCCTAAGGGGGCCCAGTTCGGAGTGAGAAAAAACCTCCATAGCAAAGCACATATACATATTACAAAATACATCTCGAGATATCTAGCAACAGAGGTAAGGTAGTTCAAGGTCATGATGGTAGGCCGCAGCTCTCAGGCGCTGACCATCCATTCATCACCCCGACGGGATTGCGTCGAGGGCGTTGGATTGGGGGACAGGAGGGTGTATGTGTGGCGTATATTTTTTTGTGGATGTGTGTGTGTGTGTGTGTGTGTGTGTGTGTGTGTGTGTGTGTGTGTGTGTATAAGCCAGTGGTTCTCAAACTTTTTTTGATATCCCCCACTTTGGACAAAGGGGAGTTTTCAAGCCCCACCTGCCCCCATCGCCCTAACAGATCGCTAATGCCAAGTTTAACATTTTCAAATGTATTGAACATCCAGTAACATCAAGTTGTATACATTCCAACTCAATAACATAAAATAAAATCAAGTTCAATAATAAATAAAATAACTGTGCAGCTGTGGTATAACTTGCATCAACTTCAATGATAAATAAAATAACTTGCATCAAGTTCAATAATAAATAAAACAAAAAAGTTGTAACTTGCATCAATTTCAATAATAAATCAAATAAAAGTGTTATAACCTGCATCAAGTTCAATAATAAATCAAATAACTTGCATCAAGTTCAATAATAAATCAATTAAAAGTGCCACTTTTTCGTATTTTGATAAAATTTACCGCGCTCACAACATCTGTTAAAACCTCATTGAGTTCGGGGCTCAGCTGCCTTGATGCGAGTGCTTCCCAATGAATGACGCAGTGTGTCCAATGCGCATTTGGCGCAACCCTCTTTATTAGAGCCTGCTGCCCTTTCTTGACCCTGCCATGGTTTGTGCGCCATCGGAGCAAAAGCCCACACAGTTTTCCCATTTAAGGTCGTGTTCTTTGAGGAAACTGAACAGCTCATCAGCAGTGGCTCAATTTTTTATGTATTTGCAAAACAGTAAATCCTCGCACAGTGACTTGCCATTCACAAAGCGGACGTATGTGATGAACAGGCAGTCTGTATTGCTGTCAGTAGCTTCGTCCACTTGTAAAGCAAAACAACTTTATTTTGATTTGTCTACAACAGGGGTCGGCAACCTTTACCACTCAAAGAGACATTTTGACCCGTTTCACAAATGAAAGAAAACAATGGGAGCCACAAAACTCTTTTGAAATTTAAAATGAAATAACACTGTCTAATCCCCCTCTGATCCCCACAATATCCCCCTATGTCTTCCTTTTTTTCTTTTTCTATCCCTTGCTGCTCCAGCCCGGCCGCACAAAATGATAATATAAATAAATTTAATAAAGTCAAATTTAAATAAGGCAACAAGAGAAGTATCCTACACTTCTCTTCTGTAAAGTAAATGTGAACAGCCGATATGGGCATCCACATCAACTATACGATTTGCCTGAGAAGCTGGACAGGACAAAAAAATTGAAATATAAAATAAAATTAAAAAATTTAAAATGAAATAACACTGCATATAAAGTTTTCTTTTTGCTTTGTGCTATGTATAAACAAACTATGATGGGTTGCGTTTATGAAATCAATGAACGACTGCAGAAAAAATGAAATAAAATTTCAGCATGCAACAAAACGTTTTTAACTCCGAAAAAGACGTCGGGTTGAGGGTTAAGTAAAATACTTAATGTCTATTTAAGTCTTCCTTGTAGTAATGAAAAAACAAAACGCCGAACTTAAATTATTCACTGGCAGAAAACCAAAAATTCCGTCCTCTTTCTCTGTGCTGTCATCCTTTTACTGGCGCCGTGCATCAGCTGCCAACCTAAATGATAAAATGTCTATTTCGCTGAACAATTAAAAAATGTGAATATATGTAAAAGTATAGAGAATTTAAATATTTATCATACGTGGTTAATGTGATTTTTGCTCCTGAACCGCAGCGCACAGCGTCTCCACATCGGGGCTGTATGACGTCACCTTTATCTTCACACAGGATTGTAAACTCTCATCTGTGAGGCGTGCGCCATGTTTGTTTTTAATAAAGTTCATGTTGGAGAACACCTGCTCACATACATATGTGGATCCAAAGATCGACAGGACTCCAAGTGCTTACTTTTTCATGTTCGCAAAAAAGTCGGGGATAGCGTTCCAAGTTTCGAACACAAGTTTGTCTGGTTTGGGGAGGTTTTCAATATCACACTATTTGTGATTCTGAGCAAGAACGGCCTTCTGGCGTGAAACATCTTCAATGTGCGCTGTCAGGCGCTTTAACTTGGACACCCACATGTCTCCGTCCGGAGACGCGTGCGGCCGTGGGCGTGTCCCGAGGTTCGACTAGCAGGATGACAAGCTGAGCTGGTCGTGACAAGCTGAGCCGCATCAGAGTGATCAAAGAGTCGCATGCAGCTCCGGAGCCGCCGGTTGCCAAACCCTGGTCTACGAGTTGTTCCTAAAGATCACTTGCAATGTCACATATACGTCTCTCAACTGTGGGACAGCTTTTAATTTTGCTGCGCTTGTCTCGTCAAGCATGACTGTTAAACAATGGATGTCCGCTAACCTTTTGCAACTCAACGCCTAAAAAACGGAAATGCTGATTATCGGTCCTGCTAGACACCGACCTCTATTTAATGATACAACTCTAACATTTGACAACCAAACAATTAAACAAGGCGACACGGTAAAGAATCTGGGTGTTATCTTCGACCCAACTCTCTCCTTTGAGTCACACATTAAAAGCGTTACTAAAACGGCCTTCTTTCATCTCCGTAATATCGCTAAAATTCGCTCCATTCTGTCCACTAAAGACGCTGAGATCATTATCCATGCGTTTGTTACGTCTCGTCTCAATTACTGTAACGTACTATTTTCGGGTCTCCCCATGTCTAGCATTAAAAGATTACAGATGGTACAAAATGCGGCTGCTAGACTTTTGACAAGAACAAGAAAGTTTGATCACATTACGCCTGTACTGGCTCACCTGCACTGGCTTCCTGTGCACTTAAGATGTGACTTTAAGGTTTTAATACTTACGTATAAAATACTACACGGTCTAGCTCCATCCTATCTTGCCGATTGTATTGTACCATATGTCCCGGCAAGAAATCTGCGTTCAAAGGACTCCGGCTTATTAGTGATTCCCAAAGCCCACAAAAAGTCTGCGGGCTATAGAGCGTTTTCATTTCGGGCTCCAGTACTCTGGAATGCCCTCCCGGCAACAGTTCGAGATGCCACCTCAGTAGAAGCATTTAAGTCTCACCTTAAAACTCATATACTGATCTGCCGTTTCTTTTCTTTTTCTCCTATGTCCCACTCTCCCTTGTGGAGGGGGTCCGGTCCGATCTGGTGGCCATGTACTGCTCGCCTGTGTATCGGCTGGGGACATCTCTGCACTGCTGATCCGCCTCCGCTTGGGATGTTTTCCTGCTGGCTCCGCTGTGAATGGGACTCTCGCTGCTGTGTTGGATCCGCTTTGGACTGGACTCTCGCGACTGTGTTGGATCCATTATGGATTGAACTTTCACAGTATCATGTTAGACCCGCTCGACATCCATTGCTTTCCTCCTCTCCAAGGTTCTCATAGTCATCATTGTCACCGACGTCCCACTGGGTGTGAGTTTTCCTTGCCCTTATGTGGGCCTACCGAGGATGTCATAGTGGTTTGTGCAGCCCTTTGAGACACTAGTGATTTAGGGCTATATAAGTAAACATTGATTGATTGATTGATGACTGACACCATGTCTATTGCAGCGGGGAGAATCAGCTGCTCAGCAAATGTGTGTGCTTTTTTGCATTGAGCAATTCTGTATGCAACTCTATATGAAGCCAATGTATCCATTTTGTGTAATTGTGGTCCACACATTAGCCTGCTGCCCATCCGCACGAAAGTTTGTTCCGCTCAGCCCCGCCCCCATTAGTTACTGTTGCGTCTGTCAAACTTTCGCTTCTACCTAGAAATGTAAAGCCATCCATCGTTCCATTTTCTACCGCTTATTCCCTTTCGGGGTCGCGGGGGGCGCTGGTACCTATCTCAGCTACAATCGGGCGGAAGGCAGGGTACACCCTGGACAAGTCGCCACCTCATCGCAGAGCCAACACAGATAGACAGACAACATTCACACTCACATTCACACACTACGGCCAATTTAGTGTTGCCAATCAACCTATCCCCAGGTGCATGGGTTCAAATCCAGGCTCGGGATCTTTCTGTGTGGAGTTTGCATGTTCTCCCCGTGAATGCGTGGGTTCCCTCCGGGAAATGTAAAGCCTACTGGAAAAATAAGTAATTCACATTAATTTATATATCGGATTTCACAGACAGAATCACAAAGTGATTTACAGCTTGTATAGAAAATGTGGTTGTAAAAAATATAATCCAAGAATTAAAAAAAAAAAAAAAAAAAGTTAAAGTGAAATTTCCTCCCGTTCCTCGCGCCCCACCCGTCATGTCTCTATTCCCCACCAGTGGGGCGCGCCGCACACTCTGAGAAACACTGGTATAAGCCCATAGTGTGTCTCTGTTCCATAGCCTTGATGTATTTTCCATCGCCAGTCCAAAGTTCACAACAACAAGTGTATGTCCATGAGAGACAAAAAAAGGGAGTTTGTTGTGTCTTCCTGCAGTGATCTTCCGGAGAATCTCAAAGCCAGGGAAAAAAATCCAAGTTAAAAAGATTTGTATGCGAGTGAAAATAAAATTTGCTTTTCCCTCTAAAATTGTCTATGACTGGTCCTCAAAAACTGCGGGGTAGATAGTCCAATGTAATCCAGAGTTTGTGGCAGCTTTGGGGTACTTTGAAGACTGCCAGCAACTTCCAATTTGTCGACAAACCAGAGCAAGGCTTACTCCAATAAGCAGATGTCCTGTTGTCATAAATAGGTGGATATCTTCACGTCCTCGACAGGCATGCGGCACTTCTTCCCCCAAGAGTCCGTCGTGTGTCCAGCAACAACCGCTTCGTCACGACAGCAGGTTCCCCCAAACCCAAGATCTTGTCAATTTTGTTGAGGCCAGTTAAATAGCTCCAATGTTTAGATTTGGAGAGCAGTGCAAAAAGAGGCAACAAGAAAGTTAAGACAAGACAAAACAAAGAAGCAAGCAGGAGAGATAAGGGAGATCCTTGGCGCGTTACAGTGGGCGGTTGAGAGGTGTGTGTCGGAGGCTATCAAGAACTCCCCATCCCTTGCTAGATGCCCTCCTGGTCGCCTTTTTGTGCCAAGAACCCTCCGTCCGGATGACTAATTTTGGGCTCACACCTCAAAGATTGCCTGCCACCCAGGTGCCAGATGCACTGAGTACCTGGTGGTCAACCATCCAAGCTGACACTAAGAGTTTTCCTCTTTTGGTGCAGTTGACCTTGTATTTTCACTTCATTTCTCCTTTCCCTTAAAGTTCCTGTGTTCCCACTGTGGGTGGAGTTGTGAGACGTGTACAGCTAGTCCAGATTTACCCTGATGTTACTTAAAGGGGAACATTATCACCAGACCTATGTAAGCGTCAATATATACCTTGATGGTGCAGAAAAAAGACCATCTATTTTTTTAACCGATTTCCGAACTCTAAATGGGTGAATTTTGGCGAATTAAACGCCTTTCTGTTTATCGCACTGGAGGCGATGACGTCAGAATGTGACGTCGCCGAGGTAACACACCCGCCATTTTCATTTTCAACACATTACAAACACCGGGTCTCAGCTCTGTTATTTTCCGTTTTTTTGACTATTTTTTTGGAACCTTGGAGACATCATGCCTCGTCGGTGTGTTGTCGGAGGGTGTAACAACACTAACAGGGAGGGATTCAAGTTGCACCACTGGCCCGAAGATGCCAAAGTGTCTGCCGCCAGACCCCTATTGAATGTGCCAGAGTGTCTCCACATTTTACCGGTGATGCTAAGGCTGACATGGCACAGAGATGTATGGATAACCTGCAGATCCATTTGCAACGATAGTCAACGAAATCACAAAGGTGAGTTTTGTTGATGTTGACTGCCAGCTAATCGATGCTAACATGCTACGCTAATCGATGCTAACATGCTATTTACCGGCGTGCTAAAGCGGACATGGTACAGAGATGTATGGATAACCTGTAGATGCATTTGCAACTATATTACGTTTCCTTCCACCCACATTTAATGCGAAAAAAACACTTACCAATCGACGGATTTAAGTTGCTCCCGTGTCAAAAGATGCGAAAGTCCTGATCGTTTGGTCCGCACATTTTACCGGCGATGCTAACGCAGTTATTCGGCCATGCTATGACTATGAATAGCGTCAATAGCTATTCGCTCAATAGCTTCAGTTTCTTCTTCAATATTTTCATTCTCCAACCATCTGTTTCAATACATGCGTAATCTGTTGAATCGCTTAAGTCGCTAAAATCCGAGTCTGAATCCGAGCTAATGTCACTATATCTTGCTGTGGTATTCCCATTGTTTGTTTACATTGGCAGCACTGTGTGACGTCACAGGGAAATGGCCAGTGTCTTCGCAGAGAGCCGAAAATAAGGCACTTTAAAGCTTTATTTAGGGATATTCCGAGACCGGTAAAATTTTGAAAAAAAATTAAAAAAATACAACAAGCCACTGGGAACTGATTTTTATTGTTTTTAACCCTTTTGAAATTGTGATAATGTTCCCCTTTAAGCAGCACCTTGGCAGTTGGATGGCAATCTGCGATTCCACTCCTCGGCTCTCCACGCCTGTCGACTTCCTTGCTTCGACTTTTTCTACTACTTGCTATCTTGGCCTTTCCCAGTGCCATCCAGCTTGGTGTCGTTTTAGTAGTTAACACGTCTTGCAACTCCGACCCAGGTTTATCTTATTTTTGTACATTGTTTGTTCCACCTTTTGTTCTCTTCTGTGAGGAATGCTTTTGTGAGTAATTGAAGTAAGCGTTTTACTCACCGTCCATCTGCATCCTTGGGTTCCCCTCAACTGTGTTATACAGCACTGTGACAATTAAGGGGAAACCCTGAAATTGTCTTGTCTTGTTGGGAGCGCGACTTGCCATGGCTTTGGGTCTGAGATTTCTATAATGTCCCCCTTTTTTGGTGCATTTCTGCTCGCTATTTTCAAGCTTATGACGCAACAGTTACTGAACACAACTACATTTCGCCACACTACATAATGGACCGAGGGTAAAAAAAGAAATCCGGACGCATGCGGTTTAATCATGCATTAAAAAAAGTATCGCCTTTAAAGGAACTTATTATTAACGAGTTATCACTTTAACTTTGACAGCCCTCATTACAAAACTCACTAGGCTGCAATCAGCCCTAGCCAACTGTTGCACGATTAATCAATCAATAAATCAATGTTTACTTATACAGCCCTATATCACGAGTGTCTCAAAGGGCTTGTGAATGGCTACCAATGACATCCTCGGCTCAGATCCCGCATCAGGGCAAGAAAAAACTCAATCCGATAGGATAACAATGAGAAACCTTGTATGGGACCCCTGCCCCCTGGGCAACCGGTGCAATGGACGTCAAGTGGATCTAGCATAATATTGTGAGCGTCTAGTCCAGGGGTGTCAAACTCAAATACAGAGTGGGCCAAAATTTTAAACGGAACAAAGCCGCGGGCCAAGGTTGAACAAATTAACCTTTTAATAGGGACCCAAACAAGTTTTGCATCAAATATTGAACAAGCAAGGCTTATATAACTTTAGTGACATGCAAAATCCAGTTTCAAATAATAATAATAATAATTAAAAAAATATCAATGGCATATCGAATAAAATTTAGATGAAAATTGTATGCCTTTTTTCTATTTGCAATCTTCTGGGGTAAATATCGACAGGCTAATAATACATTTGAAAATAAAATAACAATAATGAATGAACCAAACATTCAAGCCTTGAAGTAGCAAGAGAAAATGGATGAATAAAAATTTAGATGAAAATTGTATGCCTTTTTTCTATTTGCAATCTTCTGGGGTAAATATCGACAGGCTAATAATACATTTGAAAATAAAATAACAATAATGAATGAACCAAACATTCAAGCCTTGAAGTAGCAAGAGAAAATGGATGAATAAAAATTTAGATGAAAATTGTATGCCTTTTTTCTATTTGCAATCTTCTGGGGTATATCGACAGGCTAATAATACATTTGAAAATAAAATAACAATAATGAATGAACCAAACATTCAAGCCTTGAAGTAGCAAGAGAAAATGGATGAATAAAACGTTAATTATTGGTCAGTTTGCTGGAAGTTTCCCGGAAGAGTTAGTGCTGCAAGGGCATCTGGGTATTTGTTCCGTTGTGTTACGGTGCGGATGTTCACCCGAAATGTGTTTGTCTTTCTTGTTTGGTGTGGGTTCACAGTGTGGCGCATATTTGTGACAGTGCTAAAGTTGTTTATACGGCCACCCTCAGTGTGACCTGTATGGCTGTTGACCAAGTATGCCTTGCATTCGCTTGTGCGTGTGTGTGTGTGTGTGTGTGTGTGTGTGTGTGTGTGTGTGTGTGTGTGTGTGTGTGTGTGTGTGTGTGTGTGTGTGTGTGTGTGTGTGTGTGTGTGTGAACCCACAAATATTATGTGACACGCTGTTAGTATGGAGGAAAAGCGGACGTGACGACAGGTTGTGCCTTAAATGCACGCCCCCAATATAGTTGTCCAGGTGGAAATCGGTAGAAATTTGGGAGAATGGTTGCCCCGGGAGATTTTCGGGAGGGGTACTAAACTTTGGGAATCTACCGGGAAAATTTGGAGGGTTGGCAAGTATGAGTATTAGCGGTGAATGCGGTGTTACAGCTGCATCGACGCTGTATAACACCGGCGGGCCAGCTCTAATCCTAAATTGATATTGTCTCAAGGGCCAAATTAAATTACACGGCGGGCCAGATTTGGTCCGCGGGCAAGAGTTTGACACCCATGGTCTAGTCCATAGTGGATCTAACATATGGATAATATTAAAGACCAAAATAGGGATGCAAACTGGATTTTGTTATGGGCCACAAAAAGATTAAATTGCAAGTTTTGGTACAAGAGACATCAAACAAAAAGTTTAGTTGTTTAAAATTGATTACAACATAGGGCTGAATACACTGTAAAAAACAAAAAAAATAGGTCGGAACTTGTACTAAACCTAAAATCGTATTCTTTAAAGCTTAGCATTGGGGCAATGAGTTCCGTTTCTTCAGAAAGGTGGACTTACCGACATGAGGACAATTGGATTTGTATTCGTAAAGTGGGTTCACTGTAGAGGTCTGTGCGAGCTTAGCGGCAAGAAGAGCAGACAGGCGGTGTCAACGGGTTCACAGAGCAGAAGCCCATATGCAGAAATTATTCTCAGACGGCCAGACGTACATGACTGTCGGAACATGGCGGATCGCCGAGGCTGCTGGGACATGAGCCGAGTGCGTATTGGAGAATTGATTAATGCAGGCAGGGAGAACATGGAAAAAAAGGAAAGGTTCCCCCAGTGATTTGACTAAGGTGTGCACACACACACACACACATCATATATATGTTTATTTATATAGCGCGAGGGAGAGAGAGAGAGACATTAGTCCCTACAGCTCTCCATGACTGTCAAAGGCTCCACTGTAGATGACTGCATGCTGCTTTACAGGGGAGAAAATCAATAGTGGAGTGGATTTCATTAAGGCTTATCACGATCAATTTATACTTCTACCGTGTGTTCTTATCTGCACTTGTGGATGTCCCGTACTGTGACTAACTACAGTATCAAACCAAACAACTTTCCTCCAGAAGGTCTTAATTTTAGCCATGTGATGTCAGATGAAACAAAAATGTTGTTATTTGGCCACAATTCCCACCAATTTGTTTGGAGGAGAAAAGGTGAGGCCTTTAATCCCAGGAACACCACACCTACCATAAAGCATGGTGGTGGTAGTGTTATGCTCTGGGCCTATTTTGCTGCCCATGGAACTGATGCGTTACAGAGAGTAAATGGGACAATGAAAAGGGAGGATTACTTCCAAATTCTTCAGGACAACCTAAAATCATGGGCATGGTCTTGGGCATAGTTGGGTATTCCAACAGGACAATGACCCCCAAACACACATCAAAAGTGGTAAAGGAATGGCTAAAAAGGCTCAAATTAAAGTTTTAGAATGGGCTCCCCAAATTCCTGACATAGACGTGTGGACAATGCTGAAGAAACAAGTCCATGTGAATTTGGGTGTTCCAACAGGACAATGACCCCAAACACACATCAAAAGTAGTAAAGGAATGGCTAAATCCGGCTTACCAAAGTCCTTGTTGTGTTTTTAGTGTTTTCCTGCCTTCTCCTTTGTATGCACCTGTGCTTTTAGTGATTTATCCTCGGCGAGGGGCACACCGGTATTTAGGCTCGTCACTGTCAGCTTGGCCTCGCCGGTTATTCCCTCCAGTACTCCCGTCGTGCATGTACCTGCTTCACCAGACCCAGTATGTTTTCGGTGCTTTTGTCCTGTATTCCCTAACCTCCTGTGTGCTAATCTCCTAGTCCCCCTGAAGTAAAAGGGATAACTCTTGTTGGACTATTGCCCTGCTCGGTGAGCCCCGGCCCTCTTTCCTGCCGACCGCTGAGGAACCTTTTTGTCCAGATTTCATGGTGTGCGTTTCTGCCCCAACGGCCTTAGTTATCCCTTTTTGTCTAATTAAATTTTTTCCTTTTATAATTCCACCTTGTCTCCCATCACTGCATCCTGGCGTGACCCCCACTTTACCAAGACCTTAACAGTCCTGACGTAAACGTGTGGACAATGCTGAAGAAACAAGTTCATGTCAGAAAACCAACAAATTTAGCTGAACTGCACCAATTTTGTTACGAGTAGTGTTTAATTCAACCAGAAGCTTGTGGATGGCTACCACAAGCACCTTATTGCAGTAAAACTTGCCTAGGGACATGTAACCAAATATTAACATTGCTGTATGTATACTTTTGACCCAGCAGATTTGGTCAAATTTTCAGTAGACCCATAATGAATTCATAAAAGAACCAAACTTCATGAACGTATTTTGTGACCAACAACTATGTGCTCCAATCACTCTATCACAAAAAAATAAGTTGTAAAAATTATTGGAAACTCAAGACAGCCATGACTTTATGTCCTTCACAAGTGTATGTAAACCTTTGACCACGACTGTATATGACAATATGAGTGCTCCAGTTCACAAATTTTCGGGATGAAATCTGTCTCACAGCTTATTATCGTGCCAAAATTCTGGGTTATGAGCTTCCCAACAGCTAGATGGTGTAGCGAATGCCACAAAAAACCCTGCAAGAGCCGAGCAAAACATCCAATCTTATTGACTACCATTGGCTTATGGATGTAACTTTGTCTTTTCAACAATAGGAACAGAAAAAGTGAGTGTGAAGGACAGTGAAGCTGATGATATTCATTGAAAATTGAAGTAATAGATCATCAAAAACCGTGATGGAACACCGCCAAACAGTTGGAGTGTCCCACTTTGCACACATTTAGTATATCAGCTTAGCGTGTGAAGTGAAGTGAAGTGAATTATGTTTATGTAGCGCTTTTTCTCAAGTGACTCAAAGCGCTTTACATAGTGAAACCCAATATCTAAGTTACAGTGTGGGTGGCACTGGGAGCAGGTGGGTAAAGTGTCTTGCCCAAGGACACAACGGCAGTGACTAGGATGGCACAAGCGGGAATCGAACCTGCAACCCTCAAGTTGCTGGCACAGCCACTCTACCAACCGAGCTATGCCGCTATGCTATCAAGTTTGCATGTGTTTTAGTACATGCAAACCTTTAGTAAATCAAGCCCTAAATATGTTGGAACTGGAACATGAGAATAAGAATCCACGGTAAGTATGTCTTTTAGGGAGGCACCATACATTTCAGATGTAACGTATTTTCCGGACTGGAAGCCGCTACTTTTTTCGTATGCTTTGAACCCTGTGGCTTACAAAACGGTGCGACTACTTGAGGAATTTTAATGCACTAACGACTATAATGTTTTGTATTCAACAAATAGTTTTCATAATACACCCACAGACTCACTGAAAAAGTGTGTTATTGTTTGTGTGTGTCTGTTGGACAAGTTCGCTCACTGCAAGTGCTGCTAGTAAATGTCTGCAGTATTTACTTCTGTTTAGTGCCCTCAACCGGAGGTACAGGTGCTGTTCTGTCTAGAAGTCTTCCATAGAGTTTCTACTCGTATTTTTCTTTCATTTATCATTCGAAGCAAAGTTTGTAAGTTTTACAATATAATTAAAACAATTCATACTTAGTAATACGAAAACATTTGATAGTAGTGGTTTAATCCATATTTAAACATGCTATCATAATGCAGCGTCATTAGCATTAACTCAGTGGTTCTTAACCTGGGTTCGATCAAACCCTGGGGGTCTGGTGAGTCGGCCTCAGGGGTTCGGTAGAGCCTCCGCCGCGGAGGTCAAGACACACCCGACTCACCGTGTAAATAAAAACTTCTTCCTATCGGCGTATAATGGATACGGCAAGAGTAGAAGTCACACTGATTTGCAGGTGTGTAATTTGTTGTGAGTTCATGCACTGTGTTGGTTTTGTTCTTTGAACAAGGTGATGTTCATGCACGGTTCATTTTGTGCACCAGTAATAAAACATGACTCTGTCTTGAATTTGAAAAAATAAATAAATGTATTTTTCACTGAAGAAGGATTCGGTGAATGCACATATGAAACTGGTGGGGTTTGGTACCTCCAACAAGGTTAAAAACCACTGCATTAGCTGATATATTAACATCCTTTCAAAAATTGTTTTAGTTTTTACAAATTCCTCAATAAATTCAAAAAAACCGTCACCGTAGAGTTATTGAGTCTGTTTAGCGGATTTGACAGCTAGCTTCCGCAGCTAAAGGGTCCATGACGATGACTACTGTTTTGTTTGATCAGCCGTTTTACTGCTGTGTTAAAGGTACTGCTTGGAAACAATTTGTGTATGTAAATAAAGATTTAAAGAATATTTCTGTGTAAAACACTCATTTCAAAATGTATGCGGCTTATAGTCTGGTCTGGCTAATATTTGGAAAAATCCATCCATCCATCCATTTTCTACCGCGTATTCCCTTTTGGGGTCACGGGGGGCACTGGCGCCTATCTCAGCTACAATCGGGCGGAAGGCGGGGTACACCCTGGACAATGGTAAGAAGTAATGTATTTATTATTGGTTAGTGTTGGGCTTGCCGCCCTGGGGGTTCTTCAGAATACCAAGCACCGACATGAGAGCCTGTTTCAGGGTTAAACTATTGTTGTTGTTTTTTTCAATTAGTCTCTCAGTTGCTTTCCAGCAATTGTCTTTTTCTCTTTCGTCCTCATTCGCCCTCTGGCTCCAGCCCCAACCCTGTCTCTCCTCCTGGCTGCTGCTTATAACAGAGCGACAGGTGATTAGATAACAAAGCCATCTACGCACCTGTCGCTGATTTCGAGGCCGGTCCTGACAACATCCTGCTTTGCTGCAGGCCCGCAGGCCACGCCCTCTTCCACAGTTAGTTCCAGAATAACAATGTTATTACAAAGAATAAAAGACCTATTATACTCTGGAAATGTTGGTCTTACTTAAAAATGCTTGCGTTTAGTTGTGTTCAGTGTTAAAAAAAAATATTATATGGCTCTTAGAGAAATACATTTGAAAATATTTGGCTTCTTGGCTCTCTCAGCCAAAAAGGTTCCCGACCCCTGCTCTAGGTCGTCCTCAGACGAGCTTTCCATCGTTGCTTCCAGTCATCCCGATTCTCGATACATTTGGCCAGTTCCTTTGTACTCAGAGCTCCTGCATCCTTCTTGAGTATGTCCACCACGTATGTTAGTGTGGGACGTCCTCTTGACCAATGCCCATGTGTTGGTTCCCACAGTACCAATTTGCTGGCTGCCAGCTCCTGATGTCTTTGGCAGTGTCCTGCTAGTCTCATTCCCCTTACAGCAATCTTCTCGCTCACCCTTAGTATTCTCTTGTAGAGGATTCTGTTGGTTACGTGCGCACTCTTGTTGAGATTATGCACTGCACGCAGCATCCTGGTGTAGCAACCATCCAAAGACCTCTCCAGGGTTGGCTTCAGGGTCCAGAATTCGCTGCCATAGAGGAGAACGGACTCAACTGTCGTGGAGAAGAAGCTGAGTTTGATTTGGCGGGGGAGGTTGAAGTTCCAAACACTGGTCATGCCGTTCAGGGCCCTCCATGCAAGTGCCTTCCTCACTTTTAGATCCGTACCGCCTCAGCAAAGTGCCAATCCCCCACACCCCCGCGCCCCCTCGTCGTCACGCCATGACATTGCTGGTTTACAAGTAGAGGATCGTGTTCGATAGCACACAATCACGGAGTACTTACAAGCAGACACAGCGTGTAGACAGAAAAGGGAGAACGGACGCACTTTGGCTTTAAAACTAACGATAAAAGTGAAGTTACAACACAGAAACGCCCTCAGGAAGAGGTGCTTTAAGACATTGCTAGCTAGCTAGCTGGTAAAGTCCAGCCACTGTCAGCAGTGTTTTAGCTACTTCTAAATCACTAATCCTCTCCTCCATGGCGACAAATGAAGTTTGTTTCATACAAGTATCATCCCTGCAGGATGAGGAATAGCTAAACATGTTTCACTACACACCGACGTCACAATATAAACAAACACCATTGGTGGATCTACACTGTAATGATACCAAGTACAGGAGCGATATCACTATGATTACGTCCATATTTTTTGGCGTCACAACATCTTCCTTTGGTTTTTGTTTTTTTTATTTATACAATGTTTGTAAACTGAGGAAATATGTCCCTGGACACATGACGACTTTGAATATGAACAATGGATGATCCTGTAATTACTTGGTATTGGATTGATGACCAAAATTTATGGTATCATCCAGAAATAATGTAAAGCATCCAAACAACAGAAGAATAAATGATTATTAGTGAAGTGAAGAGAATTATATTTATATAGCGCTTTTTCTCTAGTGACTCAAAGCGCTTTACATAGTGAAACCCAATATCTAATTTTTACATTTAAACCAGTGTGGGTGGCACTGGGAGCAGGTGGGTAAAGTGTCTTGCCCAAGGACACAACGGCAGTAACTAGGATGGCGGAAGCGGGGATCGAACCTGCAACCCACAAGTTGCTGGCACGGCCGCTCTATCAACCGAGCTATACCGCCCCACATTACATTACATTTTATTACATTTTAACAAAAGTGTAGATATAACATGTTAAAAGAGAAAGTAAGCAGATATTAACAGTAAATGAGCAAGTAGATAATTCATAACTCATTTTCGACCACTTGACAAAATAATAGAATGGAAAATAACACAATATGTTATTGCATTCTTCAGCAGCTAAATTAGGAGCCTTTGTTTGTTTACTTACTACTAAAAGACAAGTTGTCTTGTATGTTCACTATTTAATTTAAAGGCCTACTGAAACCCACTACTACCGACCACGCAGTCTGATAGTTTATATATCAATGATGAAAAATTAACATTGCAATACATGCCAATCCGGCTTTTTTAGTTTACTAAATTTCCCGGGAGTTTCTTGTTGAAAACGTCGCGGAATGATGACGTGCATGCATGACATCACAGACTGTTAGGAAATATTAGCGCTGCGCACACACACACAGCTAAAAGTCGTCTGCTTCAACCGCATAATTACACAGTATTTTGGACATCTGTGTTGCTGAATCTTTTGCAATTTGTTCAATTAATATTGGAGAAGTCAAAGTAGAAAGATGGAGTTGGGAAGCTTTAGCTTTTAGCCACACAAACACACGGTGATTCCTTGTTTAAAATTTCCAGAGGTGAAGCTTTCCTATGGATCAGAGCGGTCAAGCAAACTTGGATCCCGACCAAATGTCAACCAGCAGTTTTCGGTGAGAAAATTGTGGTAAAAAGTCGCCACTTACCGGAGATCAGCTGAGCTTGTGCTGTCCATACAGCTGCCGTCAATTTCCATCAGACACTGGCCTCAAGACACCCGTGGAGAAACCCCTCCAACTATCAGGTACTATTAAACTCACTAAAACACTAGCAACACAAAAGAAAGATAAGGGATTTCCCAGAATTATCCTAGTAAATGTGTCTAAAAACATCTGAATCCGTCCCAATGCAGTCGCGGGTTTTTTTTTTCAAACTTGATTTTTTTTTTTTTTTTTCTAGTCCGTCGCTATCAGTATCCTCAAACACAAATCTTTCATCCTCACTCAAATTAATGGGGAAATTGTCGTTTTCTCGGTCCGAATAGCTCTTTTTGTTGGAGGCTCCCATTATAAACAATGTGAGGACGTGAGGAGCCCTCAACGAGTGACGTCATCGTCTGCGACTTCCGGTAAAGGCAGGGTTTTTTTTATTAGCGACTAAAAGTTGCGAACTTTATCGGGGATGTTCTCTACTAAATCCTTTCAGCAAAACTATGGCAATATCGCGAAATGATCAAGTATGACACATGGAATGGACCTGCTATCCCCGTTTAAATAAGAACATCTCATTTCAGTAGGTCTTTAAGGACAAATTTGCAAAAAGAAATATATGTTCAATGTACCCTAACATTTTTTGTTAAAGTAAAGCCCATAATGCATTTTTTTGTGGTCCCCTTTAGAAAAGTACAGAAAAGTATCGAAATCATTTTAGTACCGGTACCAAAATATTGGTATCGGAACAACACTACTCAGGAGTCAACAACCCTTATTGTCACATGACACACATAAACTAATCTCCAAAATCCCAGATTTAACCCAATTAATACCACAATAACACTAATATGTACAAAATAGTGTAGTGTTAGTGTTGTGATCATTCATTTTTGGTGGTCCCATAGAGCAGTGGTTCTCAAATGGGGGTACGTGTACCCCTGGGGGTACTTGAAGGTATGCCAAGGGGTACGGGAGATTTGTTTTTAATATTTTAAAAATAGCAACAATTCAAAAATCCTTTACAAATATTTTTATTGAATAATACTTCAACAAAATATGAATGTAAGTTCATAAACTGTGAAAAGAAATGCAACAATGCAATATTCAGTGTTGACAGCTAGATTTTTTGTGGACATGTTCCATAAATATTGATGTTAAAGATTTCTCTTTTTGTGAAGAAAGGTTTAGAATTAGGTTCATGAATCCAGATAACAAATTTAAAAATACTTTATAAATATATTTATTGAATAATACTTCAACAAAATATGAATGTAAGTTCATAAACTGTGAAAAGAAATGCAACAATGCAATATTCAGTGTTGATAGCTAGATTTTTTGTGGACATGTTCATTAAATATTGATGTAAAAAAATTATTTTTTTGTGAAAAAAGGTTTAGAATTAAGTTCATGAATCCAGATGGATCTCTATTACAATCCCCAAAGAGGGCACTTTAAGTTGATGATTATTTGTATGTATAGAAATCTTGTTTATTTATCAACAAGTTTTTATATCTTTTTTTCCAAATAGTTCAAGAAAGACCACTACAAATGAGCAATATTTTGCACTTTTATCAATCAATCAATCAATGTTTACTTATATAGCCCTAAATCACTAGTGTCTCAAAGGGCTGCACAAACCACCACGACATCCTCGGTAGGCCCACATAAGGGCAAGGAAAACTCACACCCAGTGGGACATCGGTGACAATAATGATCCAGTGGGACGTCTGTGACAATAATGACTATGAGAACCTTAGAGAGGAGGAAAGCAATGGATGTCGAGCGGGTCTAACATGATACTGTGAAAGTTCAATCCACAATGGATCCAACATAGTCGCGAGAGTCCAGTCCAAAGCGGGTCCAACTCAGCAGCGAGAGTCCCGTTCACAGCGGAGCCAGCAGGAAACCATCCCAAGCGGAGGCGGATCAGCAGCGCAGAGATGTCGAGGCGGATCAGCAGCGCAGAGATGTCCCCAGCCGATACACAGGCAAGCAGTACATGGCCACCGGATCGGACCGGACCCCCTCCACAGGGGAGAGTGGGACATAGAAGAAAAAGAAAAGAAACAGCAGATCAACTGGTCTAAAAAGGGAGTCTATTTAAAGGCTACAGTATACAAATGAGTTTTAAGGTGAGACTTAAATGCTTCTACTGAGGTGGCATCTCGAACTGTTACCGGGAGGGCATTCCAGAGTACTGGAGCCCGAACGGAAAACGCTCTATAGCCCGCAGACTTTTTTTGGGCTTTGGGAATCACTAACAAGCCGGAGTCCTTTGAACGCAGATTTCTTGCCGGGACATATGGTACAATACAATCGGCAAGATAGGATGGAGCTAGACCGTGTAGTATTTTATACGTAAGTAGTAAAACCTTAAAGTCACATCTTAAGTGCACAGGAAGCCAGTGCAGGTGAGCCAGTACAGGCGTAATGTGATCAAACTTTCTTGTTCTTGTCAAAAGTCTAGCAGCCGCATTTTGTACCAACTGTAATCTTTTAATGCTAGACATGGGGAGACCCGAAAATAATACGTTACAGTAGTCGAGGCGAGACGTAACAAACGCATGGATAATGATCTCAGCGTCTTTAGTGGACAGAATGGAGCGAATTTTAGCGATATTACGGAGATGAAAGAAGGCCGTTTTAGTAACGCTTTTAATGTGTGCCTCAAAGGAGAGAGTTGGGTCGAAGATAATACCCAGATTCTTTACCGTGTCGCCTTGTTTAATTGTTTGGTTGTCAAATGTTAGAGTTGTATTATTAAATAGAGTTCGGTGTCTAGCAGGACCGATAATCAGCATTTCCGTTTTTTTGGCGTTGAGTTGCAAAAAGTTAGCGGACATCCATTGTTTAATTTCATTAAGACACGCCTCCAGCTGACTACAATCCGGCGTGTTGGTCAGCTTTAGGGGCATGTAGAGTTGGGTGTCATCAGCATAACAGTGAAAGCTAACACCGTATTTGCGTATGATGTCACCTAGCGGCAGCATGTAGATGCTGAAGAGTGCAGGGCCAAGGACCGAACCCTGGGGAACTCCACACGTTACCTTAACGTAGTCCGAGGTCACATTGTTATGGGAGACACACTGCATCCTATCAGTAAGATAAGAGTTAAACCAAGACAGGGCTAAGTCTGACATACCAATTCGTGTTTTGATACGTTCTAATAAAATATTATGATCGACGGTATCGAAAGCAGCGCTAAGATCGAGGAGCAGCAACATAGATGACGCATCAGAATCCATCGTTAGCAATAGATCATTAGTCATTTTTGCGAGGGCTGTCTCCGTCGAGTGATTTGCCCTGAAACCGGATTGAAAGGTTTCACATAGATTGTTAGACGCTAAGTGTTCATTTAACTGCTCCGCAACAATTTTTTCGAGGATTTTTGAAATAAACGGAAGGTGAGACACCGGTCGGTAGTTTACCATGAGGTCAGGATCGAGGTTAGGTCTTTTAAGAAGAGGATGAATAACCGCTTTTTTGAATGCTAGGGGAACAGTGCCCGAGGAAAGTGATAAGTTTATAATATTTAGCACTGATGGACCTAATAATACAAAGAGCTCCTTGATCAGTTTCCCTGGAAGAGGGTCAAGTAAACATGTTGTTTGTTTTATTCCATTTACACGTTGTAACAATTCCTCTAATGTTATTTCCTCAAAACGAGAGAAACTATTTTGGAGGGCAGTATCCGCCGTATATACAATCGTGTCAGTGTTAATAGAACCCCGTTGTAGCTGGGACGCATTGTCTTTAATCTCCTTTCTAATGACTTCAATTTTCTTACTAAAGAATTGCATAAAGTCATCAGCTGAGTGGGTGGAGCTACTGGAAGGAGTCCCTTGTTGGGTTAGCGATGCTACCGTACTGAACAAAAATTTAGGATCGTTTTTATTGCGGTGGATGAGATTTGAGTAATAATTAGCTTTAGCTAAGGTAAGCATGCGTTTATAAGTTATTAAACCATCACTAAATGCTTGATGGTGCACCTCAAGTTTAGTCGTGCGCCATTTGCGTTCCAGCTTTCTGCATAATAATTTCTGAGCTCTAGTTTCTTCTGTAAACCACGGGGTGCGCTTTTTTGGAGCCTTTTTTAACTTTAGCGGTGCTATGTTATCAATGGTTTCGCGCAGGGCGTCGTTAAAGTTGTTAGTGAGGTTATCAATAGAGCCCACATACTTTGGGAATGGTGCCATTACCGAGGGCAGTAGGTCAGCAAGAGCTGTCGTTGTGGCCGTATTAATGTTGCGGCTGCTATAGCAGTTATTATTATTATTAGTTTGACGAACATGCGTCTGAACCTCGAATTTTATAAGGTAATGATCGGACAATACTTTAGTATACGGGAGTATCGTAACTTTGGAAGCGGTGATACCCTTGACAAGCACTAGGTCTATCGTATTACCGTTGCGATGCGTGGGTTCATTTATTATTTGTGTGAGACCACAGCTATCAATTATAGTCTGGAGCGCTACGCACGGTGGGTCCGATGGGGTATTCATATGGATATTAAAGTCCCCCATTATGATTATATTATCGGCGTGTGTCACTAGATCAGCAACGAACTCTGAGAATTCATTGATAAAGTCCGAACAGGGCCCTGGGGGGCGGTAGATAACAGCCAGGTGTAGAGGCAGCGGTGTGACAGACCTCATAGTAAGCACCTCAAACGATTTATATTTATTATTTATGTTAGGACTAAGGTTAAAGTTTTCGTTGTATATTAGTGCGACCCCCCCACCCCTTTTGAGCGGACGGGCAATATGCGCATGTGTAAAGTTAGGAGGACATGCCTCATTTAGCGCAAAAAAGTCGTTTGGTTTAAGCCAGGTTTCACTGAGACCGATGACGTTAAGATTGTTGTCTGTGATGATATCATTAACTAACAACGTTTTGGGAGACAATGATCTTATGTTTAAAAAACCTATATTATATGTAGTGGGCTGTTTTAGGGAATTTTTGATCAAATTATCCGTAGTAGCAATATTAATAATGTTGTGTTTATTATGCCCAGTGCATTCAGTATAATTACGACCATATCTAGGAATTGATACGACGGGAATGTTCCGATTGTTTGATTGTTGCTTTGATAAACTGCACGCATCATGGTTAGCCTCCTCAGTAACGGGGATTTTCCGATTGTTTGTTTGTTGCTTTGATAAACTGCACGCATCATAGTTAGCCACCTCAGTAAAACACATGTCCAACTCTGAAACACTCAAAGCAGAAAAAACTTGTTCTAATTTAACTGACTCCTTACCCAGACCAGTAGTCTCGCATCCCTTATTTAAATCCGTCTTCAGGGTGGAGGGAAGTGGTGTTCTGTGGGGATTAGCCTTCTGCTTTGTTTTTAGCCCCGCTCGACATCCGCGTTTCCGATCACACCGCTGGCGTCTGCTCCGTAGACGGCCCCCGCTGCTACTAGACTCCCCTGCTTCACAGGCCGCTGGATGTAGCCGCCGATGTATCCCCATGCTAGTTAGCATGTTTAGCACGCCCGCGTCTATCAGTCCAAAACGGCCCGACGTGTCCATATCCAGAAGTGTCTGGCGGTCGTACGTGATCACGGAGTGACCACGATGCGAGCCAGCCATGAAGTCTGCAGAACTGTCCGGCATTTCCGCCAAATGTTCCATCTTTAGCAAGAGCACCGCAGTGTCGCAGCCCGTCCGGGCGCCGCCATCTTGCCAATATGCAATATACAATTTAATAAATCAGAAACTGATGCCATAGTGCTGTATTTTACTTCTTTATCTCTTTTTTCAACCAAAAATGCTTTGCTCTGATTAGGGGGTACTTGAATTAAAAAAATGTTCACAGGGGGTACATCACTGAAAAAAGGTTGAGAACCACTGCCATAGAGGAGTCTACATAATTTATCCAAACTTTGGTCAATAAAGTTGGACTTTTCCATTGTTTCAAAGACAAACTCAATCAACAAGGGGTTCACTGGACCCATTACTTCCGCCTAAATCTTCATCTTACAAAAACATTCTGTTTGCATAGCACCGTAATTCCAAGCATTCCAATCTTAGCTACCTTTGTTGAAATGCAAATAAAGGTTTCCAGAAACACACTCAATTAGCCAACCCGCCTACATGCAGTTGATTGGAGAACAGATGGCTTATGAAGATCATTATTTATTGTGTAAATGGTAGCACAGTGTGGGGGATCCATAGCTTGATCATAGAATTCCCTATTGTGCATGTTGAGTAAACGTGGAAGGAATGATTCCATTATGTTATATATGTACCCACGCTAATGCCTGCACAATGTTGACACAAAGCCAACTACAACGGTGAGGGGAGAACGTAATGCTTAATGCTTAATTTGTTGGTTATTAAAGTAACAATCAATCAATCAATCAATCAATCAATGTTTACTTATATAGCCCTAAATCACTAGTGTCTCAAAGGGCTGCACAAACCACTACGACATCCTCGGTAGGCCCACATAAGGGCAAGGAAAACTCACACCCAGTGGGACGTCGGTGACAATGAGGACTATGAGAACCTTGAAGAGGAGGAAAGCAATGGATGTCGAGCGGGTCCAACATGATACTGTGAAAGTTCAATCCATAATGGATCCAACACAGTCGCGAGAGTCCAGTCCAAAGCGGATCCAACACAGCAGCGAGAGTCCCGTTCACAGCGGAGCCAGCAGGAAAACATCCCAAGCGGAGGCGGATCAGCAGCGCAGAGATGTCCCCAGCCGATACACAGGCAAGCAGTACATGGCCACCGGATCGGACCGGACCCCCTCCACAAGGGAGAGTGGGACATAGGAGAAAAAGAAAAGAAACGGCAGATCAACTGGTCTAAAAAGGGAGTCTATTTAAAGGCTAGAGTATACAAATGAGTTTTAAGGTGAGACTTAAGTGCTTCTACTGAGGTGGCATCTCGAACTGTTACCGGGAGGGCATTCCAGAGTGAGCTGGCTTCCTGTGCACTTAAGATGTGACTTTAAGGTTTTACTACTTACGTATAAAATACTACACGGTCTAGCTCCATCCTATCTTGCCGATTGTATTGTACCATATGTCCCGGCAAGAAATCTGCGTTCAAAGGACTCCGGCTTATTAGTGATTCCCAAAGCCCAAAAAAAAACTGTGGGCTATAGAGCGTTTTCCGTTCGGGCTCCAGTACAAAGATTTAATTTAGAGTTATTTGGACACTAGGGGAACATATAAGGGTTAGGGTTACTAATAAGCAATAATTCTGAGGTAATTGGGGAAACCCTCTTAGTTAATGTCTTACTGGTTGTATAATGAGGCCATGCAGAATAAGGCCTTAATAAGAACTTAATAATGACTAATTAAGAGCCGATATGTTACTAATTTGCATGTTAATAAGCAAGTAATTAATGGTGAATATGTGTTCCCCATACTAGACTGTTGCCAAAATTTTGACTTGCGTTGAGTAAAACTACGAATTTTATTATAATACTAGACGTAGGCATTTTTTGAATGTGTGTGTGTGCGTGCGTGCGCGCTTACAAGTTGGCCTGCACCGCTATTGATCGTGCAGCCTGACTTTGCACAACAAGGGTAAAGAGCAGCAACGGTGCAGGGGGGTTATCAACATGGACGGAGAGGGACTATTTTCAATGCGGCGCTCCCAGGAGCAATTGCTGCGAATCAATCGTCGCCGGTGCATTGGTACGGGCGTGTATTGTAATTGAAAACGCAAAAGAACGCCCCAAATGATCCGTCACTTTCTGTTCAAATCAAGCGGACGGTGTTGAAAAGCATGGGTTCTGAAGAACACGGAGTTAACGCTTTCACACGAGGCTTTCCTGATGCATTTTCACTCCCCAGCAGCTTAAACGGGCCTTTAAAACTGGCGTCTGTTCAACCGCTGTTTGTCTCCTTGCCACTCACACACACACACTCACACACACACACACATGCATATACGTCTCAGCAGCTCAGCACAGCGGCCATCAAGGGCTTCGGATGCAGCCATTCACCCCCGACTGCACAAGAACACTTTACCTCGTGTGATGGAGGTCACCCACAACAAATGCATTCCTAATGAATCAATTTGAGCCGCGCAAACTGCATTATGAATTGATTTTGCAGTGTTTCAAATGCAGCTTTGCCCCGTGTGAAATGACTTATAATGAGACATCCACCTGGCTGCTGCAAGGCTTTCGTTACTGAATGATTAACGACCTGTTTGAGAAGAGCCGATGAAGTTCAGGTAGAGATACAAGTGAAACCAATGGTGGAGGATTAGCTCGAGATGGAACGATTAATAGATTTTGATTGTGCAATTTTAGCCTGAGTAATTATCACGAGTTCAAGATTAGTATGCATTGGTTAATTTCACAACAAAAACTGTATACAATCACATAAACATTCCTTAGGGATTTTGACGTTGTTCATTACTATCAGAAATAAGAGTAATCAAATAATATTGTAATTATGTCGCAAATTATTAAATATGAACTAAAAAGATTAGTAATAATATATAAATACATCAATTATTGTTTGTATTATATAAGACTTCCAAAGGGAATAAGCGGTACAAAATGGATGGATGGATTGAAGACTAAGATCGTGTATTGCAGGGGTCACAAACGCGGGGTCCGCGGGCAACAGGTAGCCCGTAAGGACCAGATGAGTAGCTCGCTGGCCTGTTCTAAAAATAGCTCAAATAGCAGCACTTACCAGTGAGCTGCCTCTATTTTTTTTTATTGTTTTTATTTACTAGCAAGCTGGTCTCGCTTTGCTCTACATTTTTAATTCTAAGAGGGACAAAACTCAAATAGAATTTGAAAATCCAACAAAATATTTTAAAGACTTGGTCTTCACTTATTTAAATAAAATCATTTATTTTTTTACTTTGCTTCTTATAACTTTCCGAAAGACAATTTTAGAGAAAAAATACAACCTTAAAAATGTTTTTAGGATTTTTAAACACATATACCTTTTTACCTTTTAAATTCCTTCCTCTTTTTTCCTGACAATTTAAATCAAGGTTCAAGTTTTTTTGTTTTTTTTTTATTGTAAAAAATAATAAATACATTTCAATTTAATTCTTCATTTTAGCTTCTGTTTTTTTGACGAAGAATATTTGTGAAAAATTTCTTCAAACTTATGATTAAAATTCAAAAAAATTATTCTGGCAAATCTAGAAAATCTGTAGAATCAAATTTAAATCTTATTTCAAAGTCTTTTGAATTTCTTTTAAAATTTTTGTTCTGGAAAATCTAGAAGAAATAATGATTTGTCTTTGTTAGACATATAGCTTGGTCCAATTTGTTATATATTCTAACAAAGTGCAGATTGGATTTTAACCTATTTAAAACATGTCATCAAAATTCTAAAATTAATCTTAATCAGGAAAAAATACTGATGTTCCATAAATTATTTTTTAAATTTTTTCGAAAAGATTGAATTTTGAATTTCAAAGAGTCGAAATTGAAGATAAACTATGTTTCAAAATTTAATTTTCATTTTTTTCCCGTTTTCTCCTCTTTTAAACCGTTCAATTAGGTGTTTTTTTTTAAACAGTTATTCTCTACAAAAAACCTTCCGTAAAAGGAAAAAAAAAATACAACGGAACGACAGACAGAAATACCCATTTTATATATACATATATATATATATATATATATATATATATATATATATATATATATATATATATATATATATATATATATATATATATATATATATATATATATATAAAATGGGTATTTCTGTCTGTCGTTCCGTTGTATTTATATATATATATATATATATATATATATATATATATATATATATATATATATATATTATATATATATATATATATATATATATATATATATATATATATATATTAAAGGTAAATTGAGCAAATTGGCTATTTCTGGCAATTTATTTCAGTGTGTATCAAACTGGTAGCCCTTCGCATTAATCAGTACCCAAGAAGTAGCTCTTGGTTTCAAAAAGGTTGGTGACCCCTGCTGTATTGTATAATTTAAAAAAAAAAAAAAAAAAAGTAATGAATAATAATGATAATATTGTCATGTGTTTCCAACATGTAATAAATATTTGATGTTCAACAATTCAACTCAAATCAGGGTATAATATCAGTAATCAATCATCAGTAGAAGAGGACGCAAAATACAATACTAGCGGCTTATCTGCTTTTTTTTGCATTTTGAGCACTGAGGTGTCCCGTACATGAACGTGAAGTGGACCTACACTTCTGTGTTTACAATATGATTATTATTAAGCTCCATAATGTAGCCACTAGCGTGTTTGCTTTAAGCCACAGAGGCGCCGCTAATCCTCGTGGCGAAAACCTGTGCAACACATGATATGTTTTACTTTTTTCCAGAGGTGCTGACTCAGTCTTTCTACCCACAATAATATTTTTTTAATTTCTTAAAATCTGGGTAAATTTAACAAATTCTCACTTCTAAATACAAACCCCGTTTCCATATGAGTTGGGAAATTGTGTTAGATGTAAATATAAACGGAATACAATCATTTTGAAATCTTTTCAACCCATATTAAGTTGAATATGCTACAAAGACAAGATATTTGATGTTCAAACTCATAAACTTTTTTTTTTTTTGCAAATAATAATTAACTTAGAATTTCATGGCTGCAACACGTGCCAAAGTAGTTGGGAAAGGGCATGTTCACCACTGTGTTATATCTCCTTTTTTTTTAACAACACTCAATAAACGTTTGGGAACTGAGGAAACTAATTGTTGAAGCTTTGAAAGTGGAATTATTTCCCATTCTTGTTTTATGTAGAGCTTCAGTCGTTCAACAGTCCGGGGTTTCCCCTGTCGTATTTTACACTTCATAATGCACCACATATTTTCTATGATAGACAGGTCTGGACTGCAGGCGGGCCAGGAAAGTGCCCACACTTTTTTACGAAGCCACGCTGTTGTAACACTTGTCTTCCTGAAATAAGCAGGGGCGTCCATGATAACGTTGCTTGGATGACAACATATGTTGCTCCAAAATCTGTATGGACCATTCAGCATTAATGGTGCCTTCACAGATGTGTAAGTTACCCATGCCTTGGGCACTAATACACCCCCATACCATCACAGATGCTGGCTTTTGAACTTTGCGCCTATAACAATCCGAATGTTTTTTCTCCTCTTTGTTCTGGAGGACACCACGTCCTCTGTTTCCAAATATAATTTGAAATGTGGACTCGTCAGACCACAGAACACCTTCCCACTTTGCATCAGTCCATCTTAGGTGAGCTCGGGCCCAGAGAAGCCGGCGGCGTTTCAGGACATTGTTGATAAATGGGTTTGGCTTTTCATAGTAGAGTTTTAACTTGCACTTACAGATGTAGCGACCAACTGTAGTTACGGACAGTGGTTTATGAAGTGTTCCTGAGCCCATGTGGTGATATCCTTTAAACACTGATGTCGGTTTTTGATGCAGTACCGCCTGAGGGATCAAAGGTCCGTAATATCATTGCTTATGTGCAGTGATTACTCCAGATTCTCTGAACCATTTGATGACTTTACAAATCGTAGATGGTAAAATCCCTAAATTCCTTGCAAGAGCTCGTTAAGAAATGTTGTTCTAAAACTGTTCGACAATTTGCTTACAAAGTGGTGACCCTCACCCCATCCTTCTTTGTGAATTACTTAGCATTTCATGGAAGCTGCTTTTATACCCAATTATGGCACCCACCTGTTCTCAATTAGCGGGATGTTCCATATAAGTTTTTGATGAGCATTCCTCAACTTTATCAGTATTTATCGCCAACCTTTCCCAACTTCTTTGTCACGTGTTGCTGGCATCAAATTCTAAAGTTAATGATTTGCAAATAAATGAAAAAATTATCAGTTTGAACATCAAATATGTTGTCTTTGTAGCATATTCAACTGAATATGGGTTGAAAATGATTTGCAAATCATTGTATTCCGTTTATATTTACATCTAAAACAATTTCCCAACTAATTTGGAAACGGGGTTTGTACAACCAGATGGGACTTTTGATAAAACACTCTTGAGCAAATAAATAAAGTGCATTCAAGTTACACACTTTAAAATGCTCCTATATGACATTCTGACAATAACATTTTATTTGTGTCCAAAAATTGGTGTCTTTTCAAGTTAATTTAAATGATGCAAGTGAGTAATAACCTGCGATCAATGATGATTAATCCAAATTAAAAAGTGTTATTAGTCTAGTGCAGTGGTCGGGAACCTTTTTGGCTGAGAGAGCCATGAAAGCCAAATATTTTCAAATGTATTTCCGCCAGAGCCGTGTCATATTTTTTAACACTGAATACAACCAAATGCGTGCATTTTTTAAGTAAGACCAACATTTTTAGAGTATAATAAATCTCCAATTATTTTTAATAACATTGTTATTTCTCGAACAGGTGCGGTAGAAATGGATAGATGGATTAAAATGCATGAGAATGTTTTATATTTTGAACGTTATTTTTAACACTGTGATTACCAGCGGATTTATTCATTACTTATCGTGTTAAGCAATGTCAGCTAAGATTTATCTGAGAGCCAGATGCAGTCATCAAAAGAGCCACATCTGGCTCGAGAGCCATAGGTTCCCGACACCTGGTCTAGTGAATAAAATGTATCACTTGACAACATTAAAGTAAATATGTATCTAAATATGTGCTCGGTGGTATAATTACCCATCAAAATCCACCCCGGACTTTGAATAAAACTCTTACCAAATAAACAATGTGCATTCCCGTAAATTTCCTGTACGACATTCTTACAATGAATTTGCATTTGTTTCAAAAAATTGGGGTCTTTTTTTAAGTCCATTTAAATTATGCAAGCGAGTAATTTACTGTGATTAACACATCCGTTGTGTCCTGAGCAAGACACTTCACCCTTGCTCCTGATGGGTGCTGGTTAGCGCCTTGCATGACAGCTCCCTCCATCAGTGTGTGAATGGGTAAATGTGGAAGTAGTGTCAAAGCGTTTTGAGTACCTTGAAGGTAGAAAAGCGCTATACAAGTACAACCCATTTATCATTTATTAATCAAAATTTGAAATGTTTTTTTTAATATATCATTTGACAGCTTTTGCTTTCAAGACAAATTTCACAATGTGGTACAATAGAAGTGGATTTCATCCTGAATGTAAGACGACCCCCAATGAATGACACCCCTTCTTTTTCAAGACATCCATCCATCCATTTTCTACCGCTTATTCCCTTTTGGGGTCGCGGGGGGCGCTGGTGCCTATCTCAGCTACAATCGGGCGGAATGCGGTATACACCCTGGACAAGTCGCCACCTCATCGCAATTGGAAAAATAAAGGAATTCTGTTTTCAGAATGGAAATGTTTATTCATCCATCGATCCATTTTCTGCCGCTTGTCCTGTTGAGGGACAAGCGGCCTGGAGCCTCTCATTTTTATTCAATCAAGCTTATTGTTTTTTGTTGTTTTTTTTTAACATATTGTACTTATTTTTGTCTTAAATTTAGCATTTTTGAGCATAAAAATGGCTAAATAAACACAAATTATCAATACTACAGTAATGTTGACAAAACCATCCATCCATCCATCCATTTTCTGCCGCTTATTCCCTTTGGGGTCACGGGGGGCGCTGGTGGCTATCTCAGCTACAATCGGGCGGAAGGCGGCGTACACCCTGGAAAAGTCGCCACCTCATCGCAGGGCCAAGTTGACAAAACCAATCACAACCAATCAGTAGTGTGGCCACTAATTGACTCAGCTTTAATGGGCATTACTATATTGGACTAAAAGAACGTAAAGGTGACTGAAGCGTGGTATTTCTTGTCTAGAGGGCTCTCATAATATTAAAATACATATTTGAATTTTGAAAATATTTGATTTATAAATGATCATTCCTACTTTTTAGCACTGAAAAGCCTGGAACCAATTAATGGTAAACAAGCGTTTTCATGTATCCTATTTTCTTAGACTTGTAGTCCAATATTTACATTTTTATTCATTTATCTTGTATATTTTTTTAACCTATTTCAATCTCTATTCATTTGTATTTACTGTTATTATTTGATTTATCATTTATTATATTTATGTACTTAAATAAATAACTTGATTTAGCTTATTTTCTAACACTTTTTTATTTTCTTACTTATCAATCTTTCGCAGCACAATTTTTTTTCTCCTAATATCTGGAAATGTGACACCCAAATACAGGAAGTGAGGAACCTTAATAAGCACGCTGAAATCGGTAGATCGTGAGTTTAAACCCCGGCCGCATAAAGGCTTGGAATCGGGGTTTAAATCCCGAAAATTTGCTGCTCACTGCTCCCCACACCACCGAGAGGGTGGAACAAGGGGATGGGTCAAATGCAGAGGGTAATTTCACCACACCTAGTGTGTGACTATCAGTGGTACTTGACTTAACTTATAATTATTGTCAGTAGTAAAACTAACACCTTGTTGGCAATAAAGATACGGAGAAGGCATAGGATTCTTCCAACTCCTTTTCGAACATGTTAAATTGTGCAAGTGAAAACCTCGGAAACAAAAAACAATGCAATGTCATTGACTATTTTGAAATCCTCTAAAATTGCAATTGTTAAACGTTTGAAAATGTTTAGTATTTATCGTGAAAAAAGCAATGGAGGAGCTTTATGTTATCATACAAGAAAATCAATAGAACGAGTTAGAGCAAAGGTAAATTATTTTGTTATGAATCACTTCGAGGTTATACTGCGTGAACACCTGAGGCTTTAATACAGGACGAGGTGCTTATTGTTTCATCCTGTCTGTAGGTGATTGAGACATTTTTCATTTTGGCCATTTTTACATGACGATTGCCTTAAGAGCTGACCCTGAAAGGCGCCCTTGACACTGTTCTAACTGTTGAATGTGGACGGAGCTTTTCTCACTTTTTTCTAAAACTTAAACATTGGTATTCATATATTCTTATTAATTAAAATTGTAATGCATTCATGCAGATGACATTTTAGAGAATTCCGTGCCATCATTATACACTCGCTCACCGGATCTTATCAGTAATGAAGTTTCTGTTTATTAGTGGAATTCGTGACTAAAAAATATCCACGTGATTTTGATTACGAAGAAAATAAACAATTGGCTATTTTGTATTATTTTTGAAAAAAATACTTCAAAAATTGCATGTGCCGTATTTTTCGGAGTATAAGTCGCACCAGCCGAAAATGCATAAGAAAGAAGGAAAAAAACATTTATACCTCCATCCATCCATCCATCTTCTTCCGCTTATCCGAGGTCGGGTCGCGGGGGCAACAGCCTAAGCAGGGAAACCCAGACTTCCCTCTCCCCAGCCACTTCGTCTAGCTCTTCCCGGGGGATCCCGAGGCGTTCCCAGGCCAGCCGGGAGACATAGTCTTCCCAACGTGTCCTGGGTCTTCCCCGTGGCCTCCTACCGGTTGGACGTGCCCTAAACACCTCCCTCGGGAGGCGTTCGGGGGGCATCCTGACCAGATGCCTGAACCACCTCATCTGGCTCCTCTCGATGTGAAGGAGCAGCGGCTTTACTTTGAGTTCCTCCCGGATGGCAGAGCTTCTCACCCTATCTCTAAGGGAGAGCCCCGCCACACGGTGGAGGAAACTCATTTCGGCCGCTTGTACCCGTGATCTTATCCTTTCGGTCATGACCCAAAGCTCATGACCATAGGTGAGGATGGGAACGTAGATCGACCGGTAAATTGAGAGCTTTGCCTTCCGGCTCAGCTCCTTCTTCACCACAACGGATCGGTACAACGTCCGCATTACTAAAGACGCAGCACTGATCCGCCTGTCGATCTCACGATCCACTCTTCCCCCACTCGTGAACAAGACTCCTAGGTACTTGAACTCCTCCACTTGGGGCAGGGTCTCCTCCCCAACCCGGAGATGGCATTCCACCTTTTTCCGAGCGAGAACCATGGACTCAGACTTGGAGGTGCTGATTCTCATTCCGTTCGCTTCACACTCGGCTGCAAACAGATCCAGTGAGAGCTGAAGATCCCCGCCAGATGAAGCCATCAGGACCACATCATCTGCAAAAAGCAGAGACCTAATCCCGCGGTCACCAAACCGGAACCCCTCAACGCCTTGACTGCGCCTAGAAGTCTAAGTCGCATTTTGGGGGGAAATTTGTTGATAAAACCCAACACCAAAAATGGACATTTGAAAGGCAATTTAAAATAAATAAAGAATAGTGAACAACAGGCTGAATAAGTGTACGTTATATGACGCATAAATAACCAACTGAGAAGGTGCCTGGTATGTTAACGTAACATATTATGGTAAGAGTCATTCAAATAAATATAACATATAGACAGAGGTGGGCAGTAACGCGCTACATTTACTCCGTTACATTTACTTGAGTAACTTTTGGGATAAATTGTACTTCTACAAGTAGTTTTTATGCAACATACTTTTACTTTTACTTGAGTGTATTTATAGAGAAGAAACGCTACTTTTACTCCGTTCCATTTATCTACATTCAGCTCGCTACTCGCTACTTTTTTTTATCGATCTATTAATGTTTGTTTTGGTTAATGACAGAGCTTCAAAGTAGAATCCACGCATGCCTGCGTTTCACCAATCACATGCAGTCACTGGTGACGTTGGACCAATCAAACAGAGCCAGGCGGTCACATGACCCGACTTAAACAAGTTAAAAAACTTATTAGGGTGTTACTATTTAGTGGTCAATTGTACGGATTATGTACTGTACTGTGCAATCTACTAATACAAGGTTCAATCAATCAATCAAAGGTGTAAAGGAAAAAAGACACTTTTTATTTCAACCGTACTTCCCGTCAAAAGCCTAACGACTGATCGCACAGTTCCTGTCTTCACAATAAAAGTGCCGCTCCATCGCGCCTGCGCTAACAAAATAAGAGTCTCCGAAAGCCAACGCAAACAAGCGAGCAAACTACGGAGTTTGCCGCCAATGTATTTCTTGTAAAGTGTATAAAAACGAATATGGAAGCTGGACAGATAAGATGCCGAAAACCAACGACTTTCATGTGGTATTAGACAGAAAAGAGGAACTTTTTTTCTCCTCCATTTGAAAACGTGGACGTCTGATTCCAATCATTGCAAGTCATCAGAATCAGGTAATACACCAACTTATATTCTTGTCTTCATGAAAGATAGGAATTTATATGTTAAACGTGCATGTATATTCATTAAAACACCTTCAACATGTGAACAAAAACGGCAAAATAAATAAATATAAATTATATACTGTATATATTAATGTATATATATATTTAGTATATATATATACATATATATAGATAGATATATATATATATATGATATGTGTGTGTATAAATGATTTGTGTGTGTATAAATGATATGTGTGTGTATGTATATGTATATATGAGGTAGATCACCTCGACTTGGTCATTTATTAAGTAATTGATAAACGTTGAAAAACTTATTGGGGTGTTACCATTTAGTGGTCAATTGTACGCAATATGTACTGTACTGTACAATCTACTAATACAAGTTTTAATCAATCAATCAAACAAATCAATGAATGCCTACTGAGGCTATGGTGCTGTTAAGTTATTGTGGCTCAATGTGCCATTTTTTTTATTTTATTTTAATCTACTATTATTTAATATATATTATTGTTTTAGTTGCTTAAGAGATATTTCTGGCTCTGAATTTGCTCATTGCTATTTTTATGTTGTTGTGCATTATTTGTTGCCGTAATCAGGTTACTCATCAGTTACTTTTTACTTTTACTCAAGTAAATATTTGGGTGACTACTCCTTACTTTTACTCGAGTAATAAATCTCTAAAGTAACAGTACTCTTACTTGAGTACAATTTCTGACTACTCTACCCACCTCTGCATATAGAACATGCTATACGTTTACCAAACAATCTGTCACTCCTAATCGCTAAATCCCATGAAATCTTATACGTCTAGTCTCTTACGTGAATGAGACAAATAATATTGATATTGTACGGCAATGTGTTAATAATTTCACACATAAGTCGCTCCTGGGTATAAGTCGCACCCCTGGCCAAACTATGAAAAAAACTGCAACTTATAGTCCGAAAAATACGGTACCTCAAATTCCCTTAGCTCAGTGCTACTTAATTATTTTCTGTTACGCCTCCTTGGACTACAAGCCGCAGGTATATACGTTGTGAAATGAGTTATTTGCTCAGAAATATTTTGTAAAAACTTATTTACATATCTTAATTGTTTCCAAACGGTGCCTGTCACACAGCAGTAACACGGCGTATCAAACAAAACAAAAGTCATCGTCATGGACTCACCAGCTGCGGAAGTTAGCGCTCCAATCGGCTAAAAAGACTCACTAGGTCCTCGGTGACATTTTGGTGAATAAACTGAGGAATTTGTCAAACTGAGACAAACCAAAAAGAATGCCGTTGTAAGTTAATGATACTAACACAAAAATATGTAAATGTGTTCGCATATTAGCTAGTGCTAATGGCGCTAGCTTGATTACATTACAATAGCACGTACAAATATGCTTGAAAATACTGAGTTTAGTAAGTATTCATAGTTTTAGTTAAAACATGGCAACTTTGAAAAATGCTGCCACAAAATCAGGCATTTTTAAGCGGCAACAGTCACCCAAAATAAAAACTGAAATCTTGAAGGGGCTCCCCAGTGGGATATTTTATTTATCACATGCAAATGTGATGAAGTGTATGAATTGACATGTACAGGCTTCCGTATGACTTCACTGAATAATTGAATAACAACGGCGTCCATATTGGCGAGGGAGTCACATGACAGATTGACCACAATGTCGCCATAGTAGCTACCGCCACTGATTGCAACACGGTCGTTCATTTTGTTGTTGTTATTCAGTCTTACTCACCCAGTGACAAGATTGGTTCTCCTGACGCCTTCCCCGGAGACGCACGTGCTCTCAAGGACACTTCTGGCGAGCGCCCGCGTCGCCGCCATGCTCAAATACGTGTGACATTTCACAGGGCGAGCTGATAATGGCTTGATGAGTAGTCCTAGAAGCAATCTTCGGCGATCCTCGAACTTGGCTCACACACGGTCATTCTTTAAATTGTTCCAATTACGCTTGGAGGTCACTGAAAATGAAATAAAGATACGCACATGTCACGATTAAGAAGATGCATCACGTATTGTATTATCTTTGAAAAGAGTGCAGTACTTACATTTAAACGTCAAACGTCTTGTGTTGTTTATCATCCTACTTACTGAAAATAGACAAATGATGAATGTAGTCATTCCTTGTGATGTCGCAGTTTGAATATTGCAGCTTCACCACATAACAGATTTTTGTAAACATATTCTACAATTTTTGGTCCTAAATAAAGCGAGTAAAAGCATTAAAATGTCTAAACTACAACTATCAATACTAGTATTGGCCACTAGAGGAGACCTAACCGGTCAGCAACACACTGGCTCAGGCATTGTTATATTAGTTTGAGTGAGCGTTAAGGTGACTAAAGGTTGTAGAAGTCTCCTATAATGTTCAAAAATTATTTAGAATGTTACTAACATGTTTTTCATGTTGTAACTATGAAAACATTCGATTTGCAATTAATAATTTGCAGAACCAATTAACAGCCATTAAGAAAGAGAGGGCTGTGTTGTATTCGTCTGGAAAAAACGTATATATTTTTAACATTTTGATACTGGATTAGAATGTTTGTTAAACTTTCCTCTCCAATTTGGTATCAAATACTATAGGTTGGTTGCAATCATGTGACCTACAGGCCCATCCGGGAACTACCAGGTTTCAGGCGATGGTCTAAGCCATGGGTGTCAAACTCTGGCCCGCGGGCCAAATTTGGCCCGCCGTGTAATTTAATTTGGCCCTTGAGGCAATATCGAATTAACATTACAGCTGGCCCGCCGTTATTACACAGCAGCGGTGCCGCTGTAGCACCGCAATTTCTCACACTTGCCAATCCTACCGAAGTTCAGTGCCCCTCCCGAAAATCTCCCAGGGCAAGCATTCTGCCGATTTCCACCCGGACAACAATATTGAGGGGGTGCCTTAAAGGCACTGCCTTTAGCATTCTCTACAACCTGTCGTCACGTCCGCTTTTCCTCCATACTAACAGCGTGCAGGCCCACTCGCACAATATATGCGGCTATTACACACACAGAAGTGAATGCAAGGCATACAGGTCACACTGAGGGTGGCCGTATAAACAACTTTAACACTGTTACAAATATGCGCCACACTGTGAACTCACACCAAACAAGAACGACAAACACATTTTGGGGGAACATCTGCACTGTAACATAACATAAACATAACAGAACAAATACCCAGAACCCCTTGCAGCACTAACTCTTTCGGGACGCTACAATATATTTTGATATTTACCTCAGAAGGCTGCAAATAGAAAAGAGGCATTAAATTTGTACTTAAATTTTATTTGATATGCCATTGATATTTTGTAATTATTATTATTATTATTTGATACTTGATTTTGCATGTCACTATAAAGTTACTGTATATAAGCCTTGCTTGTTCAATGTTCAATGCAAAACTTGTTTGGGTCCCTATTAAAAGGTTAATTTGTTCAACCTTGAAAGCGTGTTCAGTTTTAAATTTTGGCCCACTCTGTATTTGAGTTTGACACCCCTGGTCTAAGCCAAGAGTCCCCAAACTGCGGATTCAGCCCGCCAGCGTCCAAAAATCCGGCCCACAGATGTTTTTTTATTATTTTTTAAAATCTGTCCCTTCTAATCCATTTTCTACCGCTTGTTACTCTCGTTGTCTCCTAGTGGCATAAGCGAATCATTGGGTTTCCTCAATCAATCTCCTGATGATTGAGGGAACCCCTCATGAAACAGTTCTGTAGAGATGAAGTAGTCTTGTGATTTTTTTCCCACACACACATATATGTATGTATATATATATATATATATATATATATATATATATATATATATATATATATATATATATATATATATACACACACACACACACACACACACACACACACACACACAGCCCGGGCCAAATGTTTTTAACCCAATGCGGATCCCAGGTCAAAAAGTTTGGGGACCCCTGGTATAAACCACATTGGGCTACTTTTTATTTACATGAATCAGAGCAGATTTAGCCGTATTTTGAAAGGTTTTTGAGGCAAATATAAAAGCGATCATGAAAAAAAATATTTTAAATGGGATGGAGTGGATTTTTACACTTTTATGAAAAACATGTTTTTTAAATTTCAACCAATTATATCATTTAGAGAAGAAAAGATTGGAGGCACGTCATGTCTTTACATCTGAGGGCTCCACAGACTTAACGTCATTTAGTGAATGACAAAGTTGGACTCAATCCTGCATCGCTCAGTAACTTTTTTGATTGACATAACGAGTGCCGTGCTGCTGTGATCGTGACGCTAATGACAAAAAAAAGCATAAGTCGGTTTGCAGTTGATTTCCTGCTACAAATATTGGGAATCTACAATCCATGTCTGCAGTTTTTTTATGATGTGAAGTTCATATTTTGTCTCATTCTTTAGCTGTAAATACCCCTGTTGTTCAACAATATCAAGATTCAGTATATGCTGTTAAGCCTACGAGAGATTTATTCATCTACTTTATTCATGCTTTTAAGGATATTTTCGTGATGCTAACCAATCATCCTTGTCAAATAAAGCACTTGGCTTTCCCTGCACAACAACAACTAAGCTTTTAATTTCTGTTATGAAAATCGACAACAAAAACACGGTGGATTGGACCAACAATTACAGTATTTATTACTAGAATTTAACATGACGTTAGTTTATTTGCACAACCAGGTCTTTGTAGTTATATTTAGGCATAACAACCCCAATACAATCAAATGGATTTATTGTCATTTCCTTATATTTATTTCTGCTGTCAAGGACTACTAATATAGTAGAGAATAATCTCGATAGCATTCCACAAGATGATGAAAATATTTTTAAGAGCGATTTGCATGGAATCACTTCCGTGTTTTCCCTGAATTTATTACCTTTTTTGAACAACTTCCTTCGGGACTGTATAGGCTCTTTTCTATCTCTATTTGAACGTTTGGATCACACAAAAACAGAAATAGGCAATTTTGTGCTCCAACTATACACTCTTACTTGTTTTAATGCTACACAAGGTGCTTGTCCATTGTGTCAATTTGGCCCAGTGGTTCTCAAATGGCTGCGATGAGGTGACGACTTGTCCAGGGGGTGCACCGCCTTCCGCCCCATTGTAGCTGAGATAGGCGCCAGCGCCCCCAAAAGGGAATAAGCGGTAGAAAATGGATGGATGGAGGTTTCTCAAATAAGCGTACTCCTGGGGGTACTTGAAGGTATGCCAAGGGGTACGGGAGATTTTTCAAAAATATTCTAAAAATAGTAACAATTCAAAAATCCTTTATAAATATATTTAGTGAATAATCAACAAAATATGAATGTAAGTACGTAAACTGTGAAAAAAAAATACAACAATGCAATATTCGGTGTTGACAGATAGATTTTTTGTGGACATGTTCCATAAATATTGATGTTAAAGATTTCTTTTTTTGTGAATGAATGTTTAGAATTAAGTTAATGAATCCAGATGGATCTCTATTACAATCCCCAAAGAGGGCACTTAAAGTTGATGATTACTTCTGTGTAGAAATCTTTATTTATAATTGAATCACTTGTTTATTTTTCAACAAGTTTTTAGTTAGTTTTTTTTTTCAAAATAGTTCAAGAAAGACTACTACAAATGAGCAATATTTTGCACTGTTATAGAATTGAATAAATCAGAAACTGATGACATAGTGCTGTATTTGACTTCTTTATCTCTTTTTTCCAACCAAAAATGCTTTGCTCTGATTAGGGGGTACTTATATTTTAAAAAATTTCCCAGGGGGTACATCACTGAAAAAAGGTTGAGAACCACTGATTTAGCCGCAAAGAAAACGGATGTGACATCATATGCAACCCTCGCGTGTGTGTACACACACATATGTGTGTGTACATGTGTGTGTGCACACAAACATATATATATCTTTGTGAGCAAGTTTTATCTCTAATGAGCATCAATTACAGAAGACAATATGTGGAAATTACATATACGATATCTAAACTAACATGTATTTATGCATTTGTATTTGATCAATCCTAGATAGGCTGTGACTTCAATTTAATGGACTGGTAAATGCATTGCTCTTTGTGGTGTTTTTGAAATTGCGCCAGTTTTTTCCCTCAATTTAAAACATTGTGTTGTCAGGATTCTTGGGTGCATGGGAGATTGCCCAACCAGTCTACGTGTGCTTTGTGGACTTGGAGAAGGCATTCGACCATGTCCCTCGGGAAGTCCTGTGGGGAGTGCTCAGAGAGTATGGGGTATCGGACTGTCTTATTGTGGCGGTCCGTTCCCTGTACGATCAGTGCCAGAGCTTGGTCCGCATTGCCGGCAGTAAGTCGAACACATTTCTAGTGAGGGTTGGACTCCGCCAAGGCTGTCCTTTGTCACCCATTCTGTTCATAACTTTTATGGACAGAATTTCTAGGCGCAGTCAAGGCGTTGAGGGGTTCCGGTTTGGTAACCGCAGGATTAGGTCTCTGCTTTTTGCAGATGATGTGGTCCTGATGGCTTCATCTGACCGGGATCTTCAGCTCTCGCTGGATCGGTTCGCAGCCGAGTGTGAAGCGACCGGAATGAGAATCAGCACCTCCAGTCCAAGTCCATGGTTCTCGCCCGGAAAAGGGTGGAGTGCCATCTCCGGGTTGGGGAGGAGACCCTGCCCCAAGTGGAGGAGTTCAAGTACCTAGGAGTCTTGTTCACGACTGAGGGAAGAGTGGATCGTGAGTTTGACAGGCGGATCGGTGCGGCGTCTTCAGTAATGCGGACGTTGTACCGGTCCGTTGTGGTGAAGAAGGAGCTGAGCCGGAAGGCAAAGCTCTCAATTTACCGGTCGATCTACGTTCCCATCCTCACCTATGGTCATGAGCTTTGGGTCATGACCGAAAGGATAAGATCACGGGTACAAGCGGCCGAAATGAGTTTCCTCCGCCGTGTGGCGGGTCTCTCCCTTAGAGATACGGTGAGAAGCTCTGCCATCCGGGAGGAACTCAAAGTAAAGCCGCTGCTCCTTCACATCGAGAGGAGCCAGATGAGGTGGTTCGGGCATCTGGTCAGGATGCCACCCGAACGAGGCCTAGGGAGGTGTTTAGGGCACGTCCAACCGGTAGGAGGCCACGGGGAAGACCCAGGACACGTTGGGAAGACTATGTCTCCCAGCTGGCCTGGGAACGCCTCGGGATCCCCCGGGAAGAGCTAGACGAAGTGGCTGGGGAGAGGGAAATCTGGGTTTCCCTGCTTAGGCTGTTGCCCCCGCGACCCGACCTCGGATAAGCGGAAGATGGATGGATGGATGGTGTTGTCAGGAAGATTTGTGATAGACATTTTCAAAATAAGCTTGTCCTATTATGGTAAAAACAAAATGAAAGTGTAGTTTTGCGTTATGCCATGATGAATATATTTTTCTCCACGCGCCATCTGACCTAAAATGAGTTTGACACCCTTGAACTAGACTAAATGTATACAATATATAGTATATTAATATGCATGGCAGATTTGTCGATGGTTTGAGTAAATGCCTCCCTTTACTGGCTTCTAGGCTTACGGTCGGTCGAAGTGATGTACTCCTAAATGCAAATCCTAGTAAACATTCAGCATATGCAATTTACCTTGTCAATCTCTTGAATTTGCATGCAGCAAATAATTCTAGATCTACCATCGCTGGTTTGCCTTCATCGCTAAAGCACTAACCAAGTACATTTACATTGGAGATTGGCAGGCGTTTTTCTATAAAGCAGTGGCGTTTCAGGGAAAAAAAAAAAAAAAAAAAGGCACAAAATGAATTCTGCCCAACAGAGATGTATTACAAAGCAATCCATCTTGTCATTCGGAAAGCCAGCGAACTGGACGTTTATAAGTACAACACTGCCCTCCGGGGGAGAAAAATCAGATTTGTATGTACTGCAACACTTAGGGTCTCAAACGTTTTAGCAGTTTCCAGGTAAACTAATGTCTGCATGGTATTATACTGCTGTCAAAAAACAAGTAACCATGAAATCTAAATGGTGTTGAAAAATAGGAGACTGTTTATGAAGATTTACTTGTGTTTATTAGAACACGCTTAGACAAGAACTCCGTAATGTTTGAGAAGATTTGTATATTGAGAGATTTTTTTCTCGACGTTCTTCTCTGCCTGTTTGGTCAGTTTCATGGTTTCCTTTTTCTTTTTGTAGTGAATCTGAGCCGTGACTTTCCTTTTCTCCTCCAGTGTGGCAGTGATGGCCTGGTACTTCCAGCCCACCTCATGGGCCAAACGTCCCAGGAGGGCAAACTGTAGAGTAGAAAAAGCAGTACATTAAAAATGAAATGAAGTCCATGCGCATTGTAGGCAATTGTCCGTGACTCAAATCAGCCGTAAAGTGCAGTTTCATCAATGAATGATCATATTTAGAAAACTAAGGCTCATCATTGTTTAGCAACCGATTAAAAACCCAAGTGGACTCACCTTACGAGTGGGCTTCAGACGCACAATTTTAAGAGCAGCTGGAACCACCATGCGCTTCCTCTGATGAAACGAAACACAAAAATCAGTTGCCAAAGAAAAGCAGGGGGCAAGTGCAAATATGATCTGGGTCAGGCCTGGCTAATTATTTTGACTCGGGGGGCCACATTTTGAGAAAATAATGTGTCTGGGGGACGGTACATCTATTTTAGGAACACTAATACTAAACCTCACAATGTCTGATTGAATGCTAAAAACGTTATGACATACCGCCTTTAAAAAAATTAATGGAATTTTTAGAGTTTTCTACAAACGATAAAACACTGAATATTGACACAATATGAATGTCACACCCCCTTTCAATCAACATATTTTACAATCAAGTGACACGCAACAAAGTGAAATATGAACGCGTAATGTACACAAACCCACCTACAATCTGATACATCTGACATTTGCTGAATTTCCCCCAGGGATCAATAAAGTACTTTCTGTTCTACATATCACTAAGCTTAAAACTTTATTGTGAAAATCTCCTTCCGCGTCTGTGGAAATGCTTCCCGCCCACACTGCTTTGTGCCTCGTCTGAGCTGCTGTGACGTAGATGACCATAGTAACTAAATATATTACCATAGTAACTGGTAAATCATCCATAAGTGCAGACTCCAACCATTGAAATACTTTGTATAGTTAAAGACTTACGGTCATTTGAAAACATCAAAGCATATCATAATGGCAGCTACAATTTCCATCTTAAAGATCTAAAAAAAATTTGGGAATGTACGGCAGGCCAGATTGAAAAGCTTAACGGGCCGCATGTGACCCCCGGGCCTTAATTTGCTCAGGTCTGATCTAGGTGGTACGTCTCAGAAGTAGTTTCATTTCAAACATCAGTCAAACAAGGCTAGATAAGGTTAGGGCATCATTGACGGATAGTACTTGGGACGCAGTGTTGCGCAATGACATCACCTTGTTGTAGGGTGGAGGGATGCCATCGAACACCTTCATCCTATCCAGGGCAGCCTGGCCTCTCTTGGTTTTGTGGGGCAGCATGCCTGGTAAGTAGAGCTTTCAATTAATACATGTTCAATACAAGTTAGTCACTACTAGAGATGGAAACGGAGTACCGGTATTTTTTGGTACCGGTTCCTAATTTAGTCGGCCCATTAGGACCGTGAAGATCCTGAACCAACAATAGATACAGCGGTCAGTAGTTTTTTTTGTTCCAGCTGACCGACTTAATTATGAGACATTGGTATAAACTCCAGCCACCCCAAAAGGGACAAGCTGTAGAAAAATCAATGGATGAATGTCATTCAGTTCAGCTACCTTAAAATCAGTTTTGAATAAGTGTGTCACAACAATAGTTTCTCAAAAGTTCTTCAAAGTCACACACGTTTTGTCAAAGAACGCACTTTATTCACGAGTCACGGACACGTTTCGTCAACTGTCCTAGTGATCCATTAATCCACTCAAAAATGAAATATTGAGGTAATATAATCCATAAAGTTACTTAGAAGCAAGATAGCATCCGATGTAACTGACAGGTCTCTGCTGCCTGACGTCATTCGATTGTGCTGCATGTTGTGGCATTAAAACACAACTAGTTTTAATATTTCAGTTCCTTCTATCTCGACTGGACGATCGAGCATTACATTTTGTTCAGAGTAGTTTTTATTTATATAAAACTACACACACACACACACACACACACACACACACACACACACACACACACACACACACACACACACACACACACACACACACACACACACACACACACACACACTGACAGTGCAACACTGAATATGGTTTCCTGTTCGTCACTCAAATACTTCTGTGTGCAACATCATTCCTATTATTACAAAATGCACACTCACATAAAATGCTAATTGATTGTATTGATGTATGCATCGCGTAAAAAGGTATGTGATCTGCAAATTCATGCCATACATATTTTCATCTGAGTAATTGTAAGGAATAGAAAAACAGTGATAATCTGTGTGGTCTTCACAAGAGGACGTAACTGCATTTCACCTTACACTGCACAAAGTGACTTCTTTAAGAAGTCAACTGACTCAAACAGGGGTTAGGACTTCCGTGCTCCGAGATGTTACAATGAATCATGTTGGAGGTGTTATGGTTTAAATTTCTGCTAGTATAAATGCAGATTAAAATACTCTTTTACCCCACAAATGACATAGTACCGCTATCAACGTATTTGATAAGGAAAAGCAATACATCTCGATATGCATCCCTCATCAGTACTGCAGACCAGGCTTAAAAACTATACTGTGACATGTTGTAGCCTCCTGTGACTATAAATCACGTTATGTAAAAAATAAAACCATTTCAAAACAGAGGTAACATATTGCATCATCTTTTGGTGGTATTTTGTCATAAGTATTAGAAGTACTTGCTAATGTGGTTACTTTCCTATTCACTACTACATAAAAAAATTTGAGCAAAAATAATTCAACAGTGCAAAATAATTTAACTTAAGCAAAAACTACTATTGGGTCCGAATTAAAGCCCTCCAGTTCTCAGGGACTTACTGAGTTTGTAAGAAGCAGTAACATGTTTTAATAAAAACTTTGATTATACATTTGTTAGTCTATTTTCCCACCCATTGGATTTCAAAAGCTTCAGCTAGAGACAGAGATACTTTATTAATCCCCAAGGGGAAATAAAAAAAAAATGTAAAAAAATAAACATGGCTTATTGTATCCTACACCATAACCCACAGGCGGTAAGGTGTGTTGTCACGTTTAGCTATTCCTCATCCTCTGATCATTTTCTGCCACCATGGAGGCCACTATCTTGCTAGCGGGGATGCTACATCGTGTTGAATACACGGTCATCCTTTTGCGGTTATCAAGTGTGCAGACAATCGCTAGAATATCTTCAACATGCGTTATCACGACGTGTGGCTCCATTGTTGACCAATTTTATATCGCACAACTTTACTGCTGAGCCAGCTGTTCCTCAGAGCATAAATTTGCATCCCATCTTAACACAAATCTGCAGAATTTCAGTACATCAGTGGTTCTTTAACTTTTTTCTTCAAGTACCAATATAATGACCAGCATTAAAATACAGTACCGTAGAAGGCCGAAGTATTCATTATTATATTTTGGCCACTACCAGTTGGAACAGTAACACTGAATATGGAAGAATATTTTAATCAAGTGATTCTTTGGAGAATCACTGAAGTAGATGATCATATATATCGAAATCATCATGGCTGTTCAGTGGGGCAAAATGTGCTTTGAAATTAAATGTGGCAAAAAGCATTTTCTCCCACCATTAAGGATAAGGGAAACACCAAGTACATTTCAGAAAGGCCCATTATTCTGTCTCACCTCTGACAGTTCTCCAGAACATCCTGCTGGGAGCCCTGAAGTGGTAGGGTCCTCGAGAGGGATTGGTGTTCATCCGCTTGCGCAGGAAAGCCAGGTACTTCACTGCAAAGACATGGCATGTTCTAATATTAAGAGGTGTATCCAGAACACTGCAAAGATCCATTTCATTTCAATATGATGTCTCAGATGGTAGTGCATGTAGGACATTCTCATGGTCAATGAAAACTCGAAAAATACTACTGATCATCATCACAGACAAATCTACATGCAGCACTCAAAATTCAAGTGTTCACTCATCACCGATAACAGTCGTGGGTAGAGTTGCAGAGAGCAACATAAACCAAGTAAACTTAATCCAAGACAGGGGTTTACAAAGTATGGGATTTCAAATCCCCTTTAAAAATACATTTTAGGCCATCTCCACGCTTATTCTTCTGCACATACACGTCAGTCAAGGAGAGCTTTTGAAAATGTTTATTTCAATTATACTACAATAATTTATTCGCAATAGAAACATCTCTCCAAAAATCGGAATATAATCAACACTCGTAAGATTGACATCCTTACAATTTAGGGCAGTGGTTCTCAAATTGGGGTACGCATACCCCTAGGGTACTTCAAGGTACGTGAGATTTTTTTTTTTAATTCTAAAAATCCTTTATATTTATTGAATAATACTTCAACAAAATATGAATGTTAGTTCCTAAACTGTTAAAAGAAATGCAACAATGCAATATTCAGTGTTGACAGCTACATTTTTTGTGGACATGTTACATAAATATCGATGTGAAAGATTTTTTTTGTTAAGAAATGTTTAGAATTAAGTTCATGAATCCAAATGGATGTCTATTACAATCCCCAAAGAGAGCACTTTAAGTTGATTGCTTCTATGTGTAGAAATATTTATTTATAATTCAATCTTTCAACACGTTTTTAGTTATTTGTACATGTTATTTTCCCAAATAGTTCAAGAAAGACCACTACAAATGAGCAACATTTTCCACTGTTATACAATTTAATAAATCAGAAATTGATGACCTAGTGCTGTATTTTACCTCTTTATCTCTTTTTTTTTTTTCAACCAAAAATGCTTTGCTCTGATTAGGGGGTACTTGAATTAAAAAAAATGTTCACAGGGGGGTACATCACTGAAAAAAAGTTGAGAACCACTGATTTAGGGCCTACTGTACTGCCCGAAAAAGTGATTGTTGGCTTATAAACATGTAATGTGTATTACAGTGGAGTATGTAATTTTTTTTTGTGTTGCGGCAACTGATATAAATCGAGAGTGACTTCCGTTTCCAAGTTAAGGGTGAATTTATAACGGGGTGAATCTTGAGGGTTATATTCCCTGCAGTAATCGTGTTGACTAACTTTATTATGCACATCTTTAACTATCAATTACACATCTCTACATTGGTAAACCTTTGAGGTGAGGGACATGGAATGAAATCGCAGGATACAAAACGCTAAAACGGCTAAAGGTTGTAGCTTTGACTATGGTTTTAAATCAAATGCCATTTCTAATTTAAAGGAATTATCCAGGATATGACACAGTATTTGCATTAAGTGGCCAGTCAACAGTCATAACAATGACACTTGTACTGTAATCTACAATAGAATGTATTCAAGGTAACTTGGGTGAAATGAGCAATAAAGTGACCATGGGTATTTGATGTTAAGAGTAAAAAAACATTTAGACAGTCATGCAGTTTAGTGAGCTGCATAAAAATATTCCATAAGTATTAATTGTACTCCATGGAAATATTTTTACCACTGTCAAGCATGGAACTAATTGGCCACATTTAGTTTTTTGCTCACCCAACTATAGGAATATATCAACTCATATAACCTTCAACTAGGGCTGGGCGATATTTCAATGTTTGTCTCTGTGCGATATAGAAAAGACTATCGTAATATTCGAGTATATGTTCTCACGCAGTTGCTTTCGGCTGCTGGCGTAAACTTCAGCCTCTTCTTACTCTTTCCTATCTATCCTTCTCCACAGACAAGCAGGCGCACATTCTTCCATACGTCACATAAGTGTCAGCCCTTGTACAGCAGAGAGGTAGCATACTGGGCTACGTTAGCTGCTAACGTAGCCGTACAAGAGAAAGAAGGTGCAGATCTGGTAACAAATGAAGGAAGACTTAATTCCGAATAAAAACAGCAGGGTTTCCGTCGTCTGGCGGTGGTTAGGCTTCAAGTGGGAATATGTTGAACAGACAACCGTAATTTGGCAAAGTGAGGGGGGAGGGGAGCGTTGCTATAAAAAGTAGCATTACTGCTAATATGTAGCATCATTTGAAAAGTCACTCGCTAGAGAATGAAGAGAATTTCATAACCGTAGTAACCTACCACATAGTGAAGGACGAATACTATTTGATTTCCTATTATGCAACTAATTTTTATTTGAAACTTAAAACATTTCTGACAATCTTGCACTTTATGTTTTGGAAATGACTTGAATGTTTGTGCCATTGCTTAATAACTTTAATAAATATACTTTTGATCGATTGACTTAGTTGTGATTTCCCTCTCCGCATGAAAGTTTAAAAGTAGCATATATTAATGCAATATGAAGAAGAATGTTTTAATGTATACACAATCATACTTCTTTGATTATATGCATCAAGTGTTTATTCAAGGCCAATGCAAAATATCGTAATATCGTATATCGCGATATTAAAAAAGGCACTATCGCCCAGCCCTACCTTCAACATAACCTAAGTTTTATTTTCTCAAGCTACTACACTAGGAGTCAATGACTACTCACTTCACTTTGAAACCCCTGCCTTGAGACCAAAAACATTACAAATTATATACAGTTGGGCAAAAAAAGTATTTAGTCAACCGATTGTCATCATTTTAAGTGGGAGAATTTGCACAGAGGTCTGTAATTTTCATCATAGGTACACTTCAAATGTGAGAGACAATGTGGGGGAAAAAATCCAGGAATTCACATTGCAGGAATTTTAAAGAATTTTTTTGTAAATTATGGTGGAAAATATGTATTTGGTCAACCATTCAAGTTTTGGCTCAAAATCTCACAATACCAAAATGGATACAAGGACGATACAGCAGAGGATTAGGAGAATGTCACGTGGTCAGATAAACCCAAAATAGAACTTTTTGGTATAAACTCAACTCGTCGTGTTTGGAGGAAGAAGAATACTGAGTTGCATCCCAAGAACACCATACCTACTGTGAATCATGGGGGTGGAAACATCATGCTTTGGTGCTGTTTTTCTGCTAAGGGGACAGGACGATTGATCCGTGTTAAGGAAAGAATGAATGGGGCCATGTATCGTGAGATTTTGAGCCAAAACCTCCTTCCATCAGTGAGAGCTTTGAATGGTTGACCAAATACTTATTTTCCACCATAATCTACAAATTAATTTTTTTAAATTCCTACAATGTGAATTCATGGATTTTTTTTCACATTCTGTCTCTCACAGTTGAAGTGGACTACCTATGTGGAAAATTACAGACCTCTGTCATCATTTTAAGTGGGAGAACTTGCACAATTGGTGGGTGACTAAATACTTTTTTGCCTTACAGTACAAAGGTAAAAAGGCAGAAAGGGAACACTTCACAGGAGTGCCAGGTCCTTATGTCCAACCCAACTTACGTTTGTTGCGGTAGAAGTTGCCAGAGATGTTGATGCCTTCACACCGGACCACCACAATTTTCTGTCCTTTAACAAGTAAATATATCAATTAGAGAATCCAACATTTGATTGGAAAAAAAGGAAAATCAGTTTTATTTTGTCTTAGATTGTAATGCAGGTCGTTAAACTCAAGATTGGTTCAAGTAAATCAAGGACAAGTCTACTGATGTGCCAAATTTTGAAACATTTAGGTAACTATACATTTAGACACTTACCCAGCAAGATCTGCTTAGCCACAATGGCAGCCAGCCGACCAAGCAGATGGCCTCTGCCATCCAGTATCAGAACCTGTAGAATCAAACAGGATTTAACTCAAAAGATGAAAATATAAAACGCACATAGAGCCCGTTTGATTCAGGTTTCAGAAATCAAACGTCAAATGCGATTCATTGTTGAGGATTTCAGCATAAGGAAGCTAAGAGAAGACGGAAGATTAAGCACATGGCCGCTGGGCGGGCGGCAGTTGACAGTCCCATTGCAACCAAGAAATAGTACGGAGTTTAGTTCATAATTACATGTGGAAATATATATTTAACGACCAATAAACGTTATAAAAGCTGACAATATAATTACTGCGGCTTAATTTTGAAGGAGCTCGCTAGCCACCATCGTTGCTTTCCTAGCCAAGCTGCCATGTTGTCCATTTGGCGAAGCTAGCTAAAAGCATTAAACCACATTTTTAAACCAAATGTGGCCCCAGTTTTGACACTGTAGCCTAATAAAGTAAGTAGGTGCGTATTTGCGAAAACACATGTACGTAAAATTGGCAGGCGAGGGTTTAAAAAAGTAAAAAATGCACTGCGGCTTTCCTCACCTTGTTGAAGCGGTCCGCCATGATGTGCAAAAAGAAAGATAGACGGGGACGCCGGTGGCAAAAGGCAGGGGTAGACGGAAGTGACGTCACTGGTCACGAACGGATTTCATGTGGCTGTTCTTATTGCGGAATGTTGAAAACGTTATATCGCTCCCTGCTGGTTGATATTTTTTTTTTTTTTTTTTTTTTGCTTTTACTTATACATTTCAACATTCACAAACATGAGAAACAATAATCAAAATAAGTACTAAAACATTACAAAACAGCGCCAGGGGGTTGTAAATTTAAAGTAATTAAAGGCCTACTGAAATGAGATTTTCTTATTTAAAGACCTACTGAAACCCACTACTACCCACCACGCAGTCTGATAGTTTATATATCAATAATGAAATTTTACATTGCAACACATGCCAATACGGCCTTTTTAGTTTACTAAATTACAATTTAAAATTTCCCGGGAGTTTCGTGTTCGAAACGTCGTGTAATGATGACGTGTACGCAAGACGTCACGGGTTTTTAGGAAGTATGAGCGCTGCGCACACACACTGTTAAAAGTCGTCTGCTTTAACGGCATGATTACACAGTATTTTGGAGATCTGTGTTGCTGAATCTTTCCCAATTTGTTCAATTAATATTGGAGAAGTCGCAGTAGAAAGATGGAGTTGGGAAGCTTTAGCCTTTAGCCACACAAACACACGGTGATTCCTTATTTAAAATTCCTGGAGGTGAAACTTTCCTATGGATCAGAGCGCGGTCAAAACAACATGGATCCCTACCAAATGTCAACCAGCAGGTTTCGGTGAGAAAATTGTGGTTAAAAAGTCAGTTCTTACCGGAGAAAAGCTGAGCTTGTGCCGTCCATAGCTGCCGTCGACTCCCCTGAGACACTGCGCGTCAAGACAACCGTGGAGACACCCCTCCGACTATCAGGTACTATTAAACTCACTAAAACACTAGCAACACAATAGAAAGATAAGGGATTTCCCGGAATTAACCTAGTAAATGTGTCTAAAAACATCGGAATCCGTCCCAATGCAATCGTGTTTTTTTTTTTTTTCTCTAGTCCGTCGCTATCAATATCCTCAAACACGAATCTTTCATCCTTGCTCAAATTAATGGGGAAATTGTCGTTTTCTTGGTCCGAATACCACTTTTTGTTGGAGGCTCCCATTAAAAACAATGTGAATATGTGAGGAGCCATCAAACATGTGACGTCATCGTATGCGACTTCCAGCAGAGGCAGGGCTTTTCTCTTAGCACCGAAAGTTGCAAACTTTATCATGGATGTTCTCTACTAAATCCTTTCAGCAAAAATATGGCAATATCGCGAAATGATCAAGTATGACACATAGAACCGACCTGCTATCTCCATTTAAATAAGAAAATCTCATTTCAGTAGGCCTTTAAACGGGGATAGCAGGTCCATTCTATGTGTCATACTTGATCATTTCGCGATATTGCCATATTTTTGCTGAAAGGATTTAGTAAAGAACATCCACGATAAAGTTCGCAACTTTTGGTCGCTAATAAAAAAGCCCTGCCTGTACCGTAAGTATAGCAGACGATGTGCACGTGATGTCACTGGTTGTAGGGCTCCTCACATCCTCACATTGTTTACAATCATGGCCACCAGCAGCTAGAGCGATTCGGACAGAGAAAGCGACAATTTCCCCATTAATTTGAAAGATTATTCTCAATTGATCAATGGTGTTGTTTTGAGCCTGCAATTTTTCTAAACGAAAGAAATACGCAGAATTTTGTTCACTTTCCTCCAACCATTGTTTTCTAGATCTCACAAATAAAAGGCTACTTTTGCTTTCGATTGATACATTTTGTCTAATTTATTTTGGCTTTCGAAGAGACTCTTTTTCTTCCGCTGACATAGTATGTGGATGTATAGAGGATAATGCAGTAATGATGGAAATCATATTTTCTTCCTCAGAAAGCTTATTTTTAGCTATAGATTACTTCAATTTTTTCTAATAAATTTACCTACCTCATATTTAAGGAGTTCCCAATTACTACAATAATTGTTTTGGGTTTTAACTTTATTAAGAAAAAATTGTATTAGATCTTTAATCCTCATTTTAACTGCTTCATAACATAAAACCGAACTATTGAGTTTCCATGTTTACCATGAATTGATTTACGTGGACCCCGACTTAAACAAGTTAAAAAAATTATTCGGGTGTTACCGTTCAGTGGTCAATTGTACAGAATATGTACTGAACTGTGCAATCTACTAATAAAAGTTTCAATCAATCAATCAATCCAGTATGAGCTTTTTGAATGATTGTGAGAGGGATGTAGAGAGATGTGAATCTGTATAGCCCTATGATCAGTCAAAGGAGTGGAGAGAATTTGAATAGGAACATTGTTTTGCAGTGATTTAGAAAGAAACCACACGTCTATTCTAGACTTTCTTGAGCCTGATTTATTGGATCAGGTAAGGGACGTCTTATCAGGATTTTTATATCTCCAGGCATCAATTATATCAAGCCTTTGCCTTAGTAACTTTAGATTTGAACTGACACAATTTTGAGAGCCTGGTGGCCATCTATCAAGTGAATTGTCAATGACAGTATTGAAGTCACCTCCTACAAGTACAGTGGGGCAAAAAAGTATTTAGTCAGCCACCGATTGTGCAAGTTCTCCCACTTAAAATCATGACAGAGGTCTGTTATTTTCATCATAGATACACTTCAACTGTGAGAGACAGAATGTGAAAAAAAAAATCCAGGAATTGACATTGTAGGAATTTTAAATAATTTATTTTTAAATTATGGTGGAAAATAAGTATTTGGTCAACCATTCAAAGCTCTCACTGATGGAAGGAGGTTTTGGCTCAAAATCTCACGATACATGGCACCATTCATTCTTTTCTTAATACAGATCAATCGTCCTGTCTCCTTAACAGAAAATTACAGCCCCAAAGCATGATGTTTCCACCCCCATGCTTCACAGTAGGTATGGTGTTCTTGGGATGCAACTCAGTATTCTTCTTCCTCCAAACACGACGAGTTGAGTTTATACCAAAATGGATACATGGATGATACAGCAGAAGATTGGGAGAATGTCATGTGGTCTGATGAAACCAAAATAGAACTTTCCCCTTCCACAGCCAGTTCAAGGCCAGACACTCTCCCCAAAATCTGGCTTACTTGTTTGCAAACTTGTTCCACTTTAGCATTTCCGCTATTGCAATTTGAATGGCATTGGCCTGGATCAACTTTAGCTGATGATAAAGTCATATGGCATCTGTCAAATAGCAGGTTTGAAGCTCCGGTTGTAACGTTATCCACCATTTTCCTCGCTACACCTTTCCTTTTCCAGCCAGAAGACATCGCCAAAGTTCAAAGGAGCAGCCGTCAAAGTCCAGCCAAAAGAAACACAAAATGAACCAAATATTATATGGAAACTATTTAGTCTCTTTTTAATCATGCACGAGCAGTTTTTGCAGGGTTGTATTCTTTTTTTAGATGCATTTTCCCGCCATCTCGGATCCCCCTCAGGTCAGGTCGTGCTGGTTGATATCATTAGCAAAATCTGCTAATGCAACGTAATACAAAGCGTGCTAATTCCTTTAACAAAAGATTGCATTTAATTAGTTTGTATTTTTGTTTTTAAAACTCATAATTGACCATTTAAATATAATACATACATGCATATTTTTAAACATTTTAAAATCGTAACTTCAATGATCAATTATGAGCATTAACAATTACAAATGTTTATATATCCATTTTTTAAACGAATGTAATCAAATCATTAAATGACAAATTATGAGCATTAAAAACATAACTATACAATCCATCCATTCGAGTCTTGAACTGGATCAATACCAGTTAACTTTAGATCAGTATATAAACAGGGAACGTTTATATATTTATTTATATTTGGGCAGTGGGTAGGTCTTCATGGACCTGCACAGGGAGGGAGACATCCCCGCCCTCCACGAGTCTCCCCATGCCTTGCGGGTAGGGTTTGGATAACCAAAGGCTAAGGGAGTCAACTCTGACATCAATTTCGGAGTCGGAGTCCTTAAGGCGGTCTGACCTTGTCTTCATAGTCATTCCTGCATCTCCTTTGATGCCGCTCGTGCCAAAATGTCTCAAGTTTTCCTTTCCCTTGGATCCATCAGCTGCATTGAGAGGGAGGGGGGAAATCTGCTTCATGGGGTTGCTTTCATCGGTGGGAGAGAACACCTCGTCTCATTGGACAACTACCGCCCGCCTCAAGCTAGGTGTTGTACCGTACAAGTGGACTGCCATTGCTGCACCCGGCAACAACACAAGAAATTCAAATTCAACAATGAAAACTTCTTCCCTCAAGCTGGGCACATGGAATGTCAGAACTCTGACATTAGGACTGTCCGACGGCCTCCAGGCCATCAGCGATGCCTGGGAGACCTGTCATCAACGATGAACTTGTGAGACTGCAGGTTGACATTGGTGCGCTGCAGGAGACGCGGCTTGCCGACTGCGGAACTCTCAGAGAAAATAACTTGACGCACTTCTGGCAAGGGAAGAGTGCAGAGGAAACCAGAGAGTATGGCGTTGGATTTGCTGTCCGGAACTCTCTACTGGGAATGATAGAAACCTGTCGACAAGGCACAGAAAGACTGCTTTGACTCTGTCTCCACACCACCAGTGGGCCCGTCAACCTGATCAGTGTATATGCACCAACACTCAGCGCCACCAGGGATACCAAGGACGAGTTCTACAGCCAGCTAGACTCTTATCGACAGGATTCCAAAAGAAGAGCACCTGATACAACGCCAGAGTGGGAGCTGACCACGACTCTTGGCCCTGATGCAAGCAAAGTTTCCCAGCATGGTCACTCTCCTCCGTTAGGGTCACCTTTGATGGCTGGGCCATGTGCGTTGAATGCACGATGGCCAGATCCCGAAAGACATCAACGCAGAGCTTGCCTCTGGCAAGAGGACAACGGGACTGCCACATTTCCGCTTTAAGGATGTCTGCAAGCCTGACCTGAAAGCGCTCGACATGGTCCTGAACACCTGGGAAGAGCTTGCTCAGGACAAATCCAGCTGGAGACACACCATGAACACTGGACTTAAAGCTAGTGAGGAAAAACCCCGAGCTCAGAGAAAGAGCAAGCAACTACATCTTGTAGCTGAATCGACCTACAAATGCACAAAGTGCAACAGAAACTGTCACTCCCGTGTGGGTCTGAACAGCCACAGCATGATCAACTAAATCATATGCATGGGGCACCAATCCATTGCCTACCGAGACTTACGGATGCCGACTACTACTACTACTACTAAACAGGGAACATACACACGCACACACACAAAGATAATCATCCATCTATTCATTTACTACCACTTACTCCCTTCGATGTCGCTGGAGCCGATCTCAGCTACAATCAGGCAGAAGGCGGTGTACACCCTGGACAAGTCGGAACCTCATCACAGGGCCAACAGATAGACAACATTCACACACTAGGGCCACACAGAGAATCACTAACAATCAAATAGAAAGCAAGAAAGACACTCTGCTTTGCATTATGGGCAGAAGGCAGAATACACCCTGGACAAGTCACCACCTCACTGCAGGGCCAACACAGACAACATTTGTACACTAGGGCCACACAGATAATCACTGACAGTCAAAAAGCAAGACAGACACAGCCTTGCATTATGGGCGGAAGGTTAAGTAAACCCTGGACAAGTCAACCTCATCGCAGGGACAACACAGACAACATTCATAAACTAGGGTCACACAGAAAATCACTAACAATCAAATAAAAAGCAATATTTTTTTTAATAAACAATTTTTGCTGTATTAAAATACAACAGTTTATACTGTAAATCGTGTCACACAGATCCATGGAAAAATTATTTTTGTGACTGCTTTTAATTGCATTATAGCAACAATCCAACACAATCCTGCCTGTTTCTTTATGCAACATTACTGCATAAGAAAATGCAGTTTGAAGAATAGGAGCAATATAATTCCTGAGACGCCAACGGTGATTAAAAAAGTCTGGCAAAACCGGTTTTGATTCGTTTGAAGGTTTCTCATTCATGCTTCAGTTTCCCAATCTTTCCCTTATGGCGATCAATCTCTTGGTGCAGGCGTTCAAGCTCCTTTTTGTAGTTTTCGATTTACTCCTGGGGGTGTTGCTTGAGTGCATCCAGCTGCTCTTTCTCCTTGCGCCTGGTTGTGCAGGTATGGTAAACATACAGGTGATGTGGGAGAGGACACTTGCAAAGGACTAATGGTGCATAAACAAAACAAAAACACATACCTGAAGTACATTTCCTCCTCTGCAGCCTGCTTCTTTCCCATGGCTCGACCTGTCTCTCGAATGGACCCACCTGCTCCCCCGCCTTTTCCTGCACCTTTGCCCAGCTCACCAAGCTACAATGAGAGGGGGCAATATTGAATGAAAATCAACAATGGAAGGGATTTAAAGGTGAAGCCATATAGTAGGTATGTGTGTATTTGATGCTGGCTGGATCTCCACAGTAGTCAATCAAGAGTGTCACGCTAAGTCATGCTATCATGAGTTGCGCCAGGACCGCACTGTTTTCAGAGTCCAACTGCTATTTGTGTTGTGGTCATCCCTACTATACACTAAAACTGAGGACGTACAACACATATCTTAGTTTATCCAGAATATCAAAATTTTGGGATTGAACATGTATTCGGGCCAAAAAAACTGACAAATTTTGGCAAGTTCACACCAAACAAAACTACCGTGTGAATAATCTACGGTGTGTAAAACATTCATTGGATTCCCTATTATAATATAAGTTATACATTTATCAAAGATCCCAGTGAGATTAAAAAATCAGCCCGGATTCAAGAATGTCCTTTTGGTGTTAAAAAGATTTTACCATATTTATGATGCTTTGGAAAACTTTTCTTACATAAAGATTCTGTAAACATGTAAGCAAACTTACCAATGCTTTCTATATTCTCTTTATTTTTCACGACTGAACCAAAGCATCAATAGTCAATCGTTTTTGTTGAGAAAATATCTTCACCTTTTAGTTCAATGCTTTGTTGAGAATACATGGCTATATTCGATAAATATTGTAATTGTAGAACCTCAAATATTTTGTTGAACTAGTAAAGTCATGGATGTTAGATTGCATTCATGGTGTCTGCTACAAGTTTGTTAGTTCAATTATAAACATGACGCTTTTTATTACATGTTAATAAATTCATGATTATACTTTAAAAGGTAACTTTGGATATGCAGCACTAGATCTACTACAAATTAGTAGGTTTAGTATCGTAAATCATGATTAAAATCATGATAAGATGTATAAATTATTTTCATATCTGTAACACTGATAAAATTGACAATAACAATATCAAAAATAGTGCAAACAGCTCAAGTTAAACTTTCCAAAGTGAACAGTTATCAAATACTATGAATTCCATTAATTTACCGCAAATGCCGACTCCATGTTGGACAGCTCATGGAATGAATCAATCAGGGTTTGTTGTTGTCCCATCATGCGCTTCCTCTGATGAAACGAAACACAAAAATCAGACACCAAGAAACCGCGGGAGGAAAGTGCAAATATGATGTAGGTGGTAGGTCTCAGAAGTAGTTTCATTTCAAACATCAGTCAAACAAGGCCAGGTAAGGTTAGGGCATCATTGACGCATAGTACTTGGGACGCAGTATTGCGCAATGACATCACCTTGTTGTAGGGTAGGGGGATGCCATCTTACACCCTCATCCTATCCAGGGCAGCCTGGCCTCTCGGTTTTGTGGGGCATCATGCCTGGTAAGTACAGCTTTTAATTATTACATTTTTCAATAAAAAAAGTTATCAAATACTATGAATTCCATTAATTTACCGCAAATGCCGACTCCACGTTAGACAGCTCACAAAACTGTTTCTTTTTGCTGGAATTAATCAGTCAGGGTTTGTTGTCCCACCATGCACTTGCTCTGATGAATCAAAACACAAAAATCAGATACCAAGAAACCGCAGAAGGCAGGTGCAAATATGATGTAGGTGGTAGGTCTCAGAAGTAGTTTTATTTCAAACATCAGTCAAACAAGGCTAGGTAAGGTTAGGGCATCATTGACAGTAATTGGGACACAGTATTGCGCAATGACATCACCTCGTTGTAGGGTAGGTGGATGCCATCTAACACCTTCATCCTATCCAGGGCAGCCTGGCCTCTCGGTTTTGTGGGGCAGCATGCCTGGTAAGTACAATTTTTAATTAAATTTTTCAATAAAAAAAAGTTATCAAATACTATGGATTCCATTAATTTACCGCAAATGCCGACTCCACGTTGGACAGCTCACAAAACTGTTTCTTTTTGCTGGAATGAATCAGTCAGGGTTTGTTGTCCCACCATGCACTTGCTCTGATGAATCAAAACACAAAAATCAGATACCAAGAAACTGCAGGAGGCAAGTGCAAATATGATGTAGGTGGTAGGTCTCAGAAGTAGTTTTATTTCAAACATCAGTCAAACAAGGCCAGGTAAGGTTAGGGCATCATTGACAGATAGTAATTGGGACACAGTGTTGCGCAATGACATCACCTCGTTGTAGGGTAGGGGGATGCCATCTAACACCTTCATACTATCCAGGGCAGCCTGGCCTCTCGGTTTTGTGGGGCAGCATGCCTGGTAAGTACAATTTTTAATTACATTTTTCAATAAAAAAAGTTATCAAATACTATGGATTCCATTAATTTACCGCAAATGCCGATTCCACGTTGGACAGCTCACAAAACTGTTTCTTTTTGCTGGAATGCAGCAGTCAGGGTTTGTTGTCCCACCATGCGCTTCCTCTGATGAATCAAAACACAAAAATCAGATACCAAGAAACCGCAGGAGGCAAGTGAAAATATGATGTAGGCTGTAGGGCTGGGCGATATATCGATATATCGCAAGTTTGTCTCTGTGCGATATAGAAAATGACTATATCGTAATATTCGATTATATGTTCTCCCACAGTTGCTTTTAGCTGCGGGCATTACATTACTGGCGTTTCTCACTCCTTCTCGTCTCTCCTTTTTTCAGAGACATAAAACAAGCCCGCTTAATTAGATACGTCACATACAGGTGCTGGTCATATTATTAGAATATCATGAAAAAGTTGATTTATTTCATTAATTCCATTTAGAAAGTCCAACTTGTAGAATGTATACATTCATTCCAAACAGACTGATACATTTCAAGTGTTTTTTGCCAAAAAGGAGATGATTATAGCTGACAACCAATGAAAACCCTAAATTCAACATCTCAAAAAATTAGAATATGGTGAAAAGGTCATATATTGAAGATACCTGGTGCCACACTCTAATTAGCTAACTAACTCAAAACACCTGGGAAAAGCCTTTAAATGGTCTCTCGTTTTGATTCTGTATGACACACAATCATGGGGAAGACTGCTGACTTGACAACTGTCCAAAAGATGACCATTGATACTTTAAAGAAGGAGGGCAAGACACAAAAGGTCATTGTCAAAGAGGTTGGATGTTCCCAGAGCACTGTGTCCAAGCACAAGCACATTAATAGAGAGGCGAAGGGAAGACAAAGATGTGGTAGAAAAAAAGTGTACAAGCAAGGGGGATAACCGCGCCCTGGAGAGGATTGTCAAACAAAACCGATTCAAAAATGTGTGGGAGATCCACAAAGAGTGGACTGCAGCTGGAGTCAGTGCTTCAAGAATCACCACGCACCGACGTATGTGAGATATGGGCTTCAGCTATCGCATTCCTTGTGTAAAGCCATCCCTGAATAAGAGACAACGTCAAAAGCGTCTCGCCTGGGCTCAAGACAAAAAGAACTGGAGTGCTGCTGAGTGGTCCAAAGTTGTTTTCAGATGAAAGTAGATTTCGTATCTCCTTTGGAAATCAATGTCCCAGAGTCTGGTGGAAGACAGGAGAGGCACAGAATCCACGTTGCCTGAAGTCCAGTGTCAAATTTCCACAATCGGTAATGGTCTGGGGTGCCATGTCATCTGCTGATGTTGGTCCACTGTGTTCCCAGAGGTCTAGGGTCAATGCAACAGTCTACCAGGAAGTTTTAGAACACTTTATGTTGCTTGCCGCGGACCAATTTTATGGAGGTGAAGATTTCATTTTCTTACATGACTTGGCACCTGCACACAGTGCCAAATCTACCAGTACCTGGTTTAAGGACCATGGTATCCCTGTTCTTGATTGGCCTGCAAACTCACCTGACCTTAACCCCATAGAAAACCTATGGGGTATTGTGAAGCGGAAGATGCGAGATGCCAGACCCAACAATGCTGAAGAGCTGAAGGCCATTATTAAAGCAACGTGGGCTCTCATAACACCTGAGTGCAACAGACTAGTCGACTCCATGCCACGTCGTATTGCTGCAGCAATTCAGGCAAAAGGAGCTGCAAATAAGTATTGATTGCCGTACATGCTGAAACTTTCCATGTTCATACTTTTCGGTTGGCCCACATTTCGAAAAAATATTTTTTGGTACTAGTCGTAACTAATATTCTAATTTTCTGAGATACTGAATTTGGGATTTTAAGTAATTGTCAGTACTAATCATCAAAATTTTAAGAAATAAACATTTCAAATATATCACTATGTGTGTAATGAATTGATATAATATGTAAGTTTCACGTTCTGAATATAATTACTGAAATAAATCAACTTTTTCATGATATTCTAAAAAAATGACCAGCACCTGTACTGTCGCGCATGTAACGTCATATGCTCTCGCCGAGAGCTAACGTTAGAATGGCTAACGTTAACTGAGGCAGGTCGAGTTGCTTTTAGCTGCGTGAATTACATTACAGCTGTTTCTCACTCCTCATCTCCTAAACGGAGACGGAAAACAAGCCCGCCTTCTTACATATGTCACATACTCTCGCGAGTGTAGCGTCATATGTGAAACTGATCACAAATGGAAGAAAAACAATAAATGCCCAAAATAAAGAGCAGGGGGTCCATCATCTGGCGGTGGTTTGGCTTCAAGTGGGAAGATATTCAACGGCAATATGCAAAGTATGCAGCAGAAGTGTTACTACAAAAAGGTAGCAGCACTACTAATTTGTTCTTTCATTTAAAAAGTCACCCGCGAGAGAATGGAGTATTTAATAAATACACTTTTGGTCAATTGACATAGTTGTGATTTCCCTCTCTGCATGAAAGTTTAAAAGTAGCATATATTAATGCAGTATGAAGAAGAATGTTTTAATGTAGACACGTAGAATCATAATTCTTGCTGTGATTATATGCATCAAGTGTTCATTCAAGGCCAAGGCAAAATATCGTAGTATATATCATATATCGCAATATGGCATAAAAATATCGCGATATTAATAAAAGCCAATATCGCCCAGCCTTACTAGGTGGTAGGTCTCAGAAGTAGTTTCATTTCAAACATCAGTCAAACAAGGCTAGGTAAGGTTAGGCCATCATTGACGCATAGTACTTTTCATAGCGCAACACTGTGTCCCATCACCTTGTTGTAGGGTAGGAGGATGCCATCGAACACCATCATATCCAGGGCAGCCTGGCCTCTCGGTTTTGTGGGGCAGCATGCCTGGTAAGTACAGCTTTAATTAATACATTTGTTCAATAAAAAAAGTTATTCCCTACTAGGGATGTATACAGAATAGGGCGAATATACTCATATCGCGGGTTTGTCTTTGCACAATATAGAAAATGACTGTCGTGAGTATTCGAGTATACATTCTCCAACAGTTGCTTTTAGCTGCGGGCATTACACTACAGACTTTTACTCTGTCTCTTCTCAGAGATAAACCAAGCGCACCTTTTTACATAAGTCACTGTTGTGTGTGCAACGTCATATGCCCTCACGTAGCAGAGAGGTAGCAACATGGGTAAGGTTAGTTGTGGCGAATGTTAAAACGAGAGAGAGCGAGAGAGAGAGAGAGAGAGAGAGAGAGAGGGGGCGAATCTGGTAACAAATGGAGGAATAATTCCGAAGAAAAAGAGCAAGGGGTACATCGTCTGGCAGTGGTTTGGCTTCAAGCGGGAAGATGTTGAACAAACAACCGTAATCAATCAATCAATGTTCATTTATATAGCCCTAAATCACTAGTGTCTCAAAGGGCTGCACAAACCACTACGACATCCTCGGTAGGCCCACATAAGGGCAAGGAAAACTCACACCCAGTGGGACGTCGGTGACAATCATCACCGAGTGGGACGTCGGTGACAATGATGACTATGAGAACCTTGGAGAGGACCACATATGTGGGCAACCCCCCCCCCCCGTCTAGGGGACCGAGAGCAAGGGATGTCGAGCCTGTCTAACATGATACTGTGAAAAGTTCAGTCCATAGTGGATCCAACACAGCCGCGAGATGTCAATGTAATGTCAAGTATGCGGTAAAAGCGTTGCTACAAAAAGTAGCAGCACTGCTAATTTGTAGCATTATCTGTACAGTGACCCCCTGGAGAATGAAAAGTGCATGAAACTACACGTTACACCTCGGCCAGTGCCATGCCGACGCAACCAGCAGTGACCCAATTCAGCCTGGCGTCTTCCATTTCCAGATAAACACCGTCACCGTATGAAAAAAATATCAAAAAGAAGAGATAACGCCCACAGTACCTTACAACATAGCGAAGGACATACTCAATTTGATTTCCTATTATGCAGATAATTTTTAATTAACTGATTTTAAGATTTCTTGTGGTGACATCATGCACAAAAATGCACTTCATTTGTTTTAAAGTATTGTAGTGGCTTTCTGTACACAAAGTGCAGTTGATTTTAGTGTTTTGATATATTATCTTGTCTTAAAATGTGGACAATGTTGCACTTTGTCTGGAAATTACATGAATATTTATGCCACTGTTGAATAAATACAGTTTTAGTAAATTGACTTATTTGTGATTTTCCTCGCTGCATTAGTTTAAAATTAGAGAAAATAATGCAGTAAGAATAACAATGTTTTAATGTAAACACAGAATCATCATACTGGTGTAATTACATGCATCTAGTGTTAATTCAAGGCTAAGACAAAATATCGAGATATATATTGTGTACCGTAAAATGGCGTAAAAATAGATATATTAATAAAAGGCCATATCGCCCTCCCCTGATTCAGAGTACCAGTATTTTTTGGTACCGGTTCCTAATTAAGTCGGCCCCTGAGGACCGTGACGTTTCTGAACCAACGATAGATACAGTGGTCTATATTTTTCTGTTCCAGGTAACAGACAATTATGACACGCTGGGTGAAACTCCAGCCACCCCAAAAGGGACAAACTGTAGAAAACTAATGGATGGATGTCATTCAGTTCAGCTGCCACTGCTACATTAAAATCAGCTTTGGATAATAAAGAAACAAGTTTGTCACAACAGCATTTCCTCAAAAGTTCTTCAAAGTCAAGCACGGTCTGTGAAGTGACTGCACTTAACTTATGAGTCACGGTCGCGTTTTATCAACTGTCCCAGTGATCCATGAATCCACTCAAATTAAACTATCAATATATATATATATATATATATATATATATATATATATATATATATATATAGAAAGATTAATTTGAGTGGATTCATGGATCACCGAAACAGTTGATAAAACGCAGCCGTGACTCATTAGTATATATGTATATATATATATATATATATATATATATATATATATATATATATAGTGTATTGTGACACGGCCTAAAAATAGAAATATTAATCAATCAATCAATCAATGTTTACTTATATAGCCCTAAATCACTAGTGTTTCAAAGGGCTGCACAAACCACAACACAAACCACTACGACATCCTCGGTAGGCCCACATAAGGGCAAGGAAAACTCACACCCAGTGGGACGTCGGTGACAATGATGACTGAAAACTTTTAAGACGACATGTCACCCAGCCCTAATCCATATCACCTTCAACATAATCTAAGTTTAATAATTTTCTCAAGTTGCTACACCAGGAGTCAAGGACTGCTAAATTCACTTTGATACCCCTGTCTTGAGACAAAAAAAACATTACAAATATACAAATGTAATCGGGCAGCAAGTGAACACTTCACAGGAGTGGCAGGTCCTTTTGATGTCCGAACCAACTTACGTTTGTTACGGTAGTAGTTGCCGGAGATGTTGATGCCTTCACACCGGACCGCCACAATTTTCTGTCCTTTAACAAGTAAATATATCAATTAGACAATCTGACATTTGTTTGGGAAAATGGCAAATCTGTTTGTACCATTTTGTCTCAGATGGTAGTGCATGAACATTTTCTCAAGGTCGTTAAACTCAAGACTGGTTCAAGTAAATCATCAAGGACACGTCTACTGATATGCCAAATTTTGAAACATTTAGGTAATTATACATTTTGACACCTACCCAGCAAGAGCTGCTTAGGCACAAAGGCAGCCAGCCGACCAAGCAGATGGCCTCTGCCATCCAGTATCTGAACCTGTAACATCAAACAGGATTTAACCCAAAAGGTCAAAAATATAAAATGTGCATAATGCCCATGTAAAGGCCTATTGAAACCCACTACTACCGACCACACAGTCTGATATTTTATATATCAATGATGAAATATTAACATTGCAACACAAGCCAATACAGCCCTTTTAATTTACTAAATTGCAATTTTAAATTTCCCGGGAGTTTCTTGTTGAAAACGTCCCGGAATGATGACCTATACGCGTGACGTCACGGAACGGACTGAGAGGAAATATTAGCGCTGCGCACACAACTAAAAGTCGTCTGCTTTAACCGCATAATTATACAGTATTTTGGACATCTGTGTTGCTGAATCTTTTGCAATTTGTTCATTTAATAATGGAGACAATAAAGAACAATGCTGTTGGTGGAAAACGGTGGATTCCAGCTGTCTTTTAGCGCCGAGACCCAGCCGGCGTTTGTTTGTTGTGAAAGCAGAGTGGTCAAGCGAACATGTTTTCTCTACGTCAACCAGCATGTTTTTGGATGGGGAAATTGTGATATACTGTATATCTTACCGAAGACATCCGTGGATTATTTGTCGTTCTGCAGCAGCTGTGAGCTTGGCTTCTCTCTGAGACAGTGTGTTCAACGCAGCCATCCGACCTCAAGGTATGTCTTTACAATCTTTACTTTACAATCTTTAAAATCTCACTAAAACACTATTAAAACAATAAGCAGATAAGGGATCTTCCAGAATTATCCTAGTACATGTGTCTAATTACATCTGAAACGCTCACACTGCCGTCGCCTGGAGCTGTCGCTATCAATATCCTCAAACACGAATCTTTCCTCCTCGCTCCAATTAATGGGGAAGTTGTCACTTTCTCGGTCAGAATCGCTCGCGCTGCTGGCGTCCATGATTGTAATCAACGGGTGGATGCGAGTTGTCCGACAATCTGTGACGTCACGCGCACTACTTCCGGGAAAGGCAGGGCTTTTTTAAGAGCGACCAAAGGTTGCAAACCTTATCGTCGATTTTCTCTACTAAATCCTTTCAGCAAAAATATGGCAATATCGCAAAAATTATTAAGTATGACTGATAGAATGGACCTGCTATCCCCGTTTAAATAAGAAAATCTCATTTCAGGGTGACATGTCGTCTTAAATCAGGTTTCAGAAATCAAACGTCAAATGCAATTCATTGTTTAGGATTTCAGCATAAGGAAGCTTAGAGAAGACATACATAAATAATTCAATGTATATACTCTGATGATTAACTTGTGTGATGACTGTATTATGCTGATAGTATATATTTGTACCATTAATAGATTTACGTAGACCCCAACTTAAAAAAGTTAAAAAACAATTTGATGTCACCATTTTGTGGTCAATTATACGGAATAAGTACTGTACTGTGCAGTTTACTAATAAAAGTTTCAAGATTAAAGCACATGGCCGCTGGGCGGGCGGCAATTGACATTAGTCCCATTGCAACCAAGAATTAGTACGGAGTTTAGTTTATAATTACATGTGGAAATATATAGTTAGCGACCAATAAACATTATAAAAGCTGACAGTTTAATTACTGCGGCTTAAATTTGAAAGAGCTCGCTAGCCACCATCGTTGCTTTCCTAGCCAAGCTGCCATGCTGTTCCTTTGGCAAAGCTAACAAAAAGCAGAAAGCATTAAACCGCATTTTTAAACAAATGGTGACCCCAGTTTTGACACTGTAGCTTAATAAAGTGTGTAGGTGCGTATTTGCGAAAACGCATGCACGCAAAATGGCAGAGAATGGTTTAAAAAAGAAAAAAAATGTACTGCGGCTTTCCTCACCTTGTTGAAGCTGTCCGCCATGATGTGCAAAAAGAAAGATAGACGGGGACGCAGTGGCAAAAGGCAGGGGTAGACGGAAGTGACGTCACTGATTATGAACGAGTTTCCTGTGGCTGTTTTTATTGTGAAATGTTGAAAATGATATATCGCTGCCAATGCAATGCAACGTCATACAAAGCCTGCTAATTTTATAAACAAAACCTTGCATTTAATTAGTTTGTCTTTTTGTTTTTTAATACTCACAATTGATCATTTAAACATAATACATACATCCATCTTTTTAAACATTTTAAAATCGTAACGTAATGGGTAAATTAGGAGCATTGAACACAATTGCAAAAATAATTCGCTCATGAAACCGTTCTTTTTTTATATTTATACTTAAAATAATGTAAACTGTAATCATAATTAAATGATGGCAAATGAATTGATTTACGTGGATCCTGTCTTAAACAAGTTGAAAAACTTATTCTGTTACCATTTAGTGGTCAATTGTACGGAATATGTACTGAACTGTGCAATCTACTAATAAAAGTATCAATCATCCATCCATCTTCTTCCGCTTATCCGAGGTCGGGTCGCGGGGGCAGCAGCCTAAGCACGGAAGCCCAGACTTCCCTCTCCCCAGCCACTTTGTGTAGCTCTTCCCGGGGGATCCCGAGGCGTTCCCAGGCCAGCCGGGAGACATAGTCTTCCCAACATGCCCTGGGTCTTCCCCGTGGCCTCCTACCGGTTGGACGTGCCCTAAACACCTCCCTCGGGAGGCGTTCGGGTGGCATCCTGACCAGATGCCCGAACCACTTCATCTGGCTCCTCTCCATGTGGAGGAGCAGCGGCTTTACTTTGAGTTCCTCCCGGATGGCAGAGCTTCTCACCCTATCTCTAAGGGAGAGCCCTGCCACCCGGCGGAGGAAACTCATTTCGGCCGCTTGTATCCGTGATCTTATCCTTTCGGTCATGACCCAAAGCTCATGACCATAGGTGAGGATGGGAACGTAGATCGACCAGTAAATTGAGAGCTTTGCCTTCCGGCTCAGCTCCTTCTTCACCACAACGAATCGGTACAACGTCCGCATTACTGAAGACGCCGCACCGATCCGCCTGTCAAACTCACGATCCACTCTTCCCTCAGTCGTGAACAAGACTCCTAGGTACTTGAACTCCTCCACTTGGGGCAGGTTCTCCTCCCCAACCAGGAGATGGCATTCCACTCTTTTCTGGGCGAGAACCATGGACTCGGACTTGGAGGTGCTGATTCTCATTCCTGGTCGCTTCACACTCGGCTGCAAACCGATCCAGTGAGAGCTGAAGATCCCGGCCAGATGAAGCAATCAGGACCACCTCATATACAAAAGGCAGAGACCTAACCCCGCGGCCACCAAACCGGAACCCCTCAACGCCTTGACTGCGCCTAGAAATTCTGTCCATAAAAGTTATGAACAGAATCGGTGACAAAGGACAGCCTTGGCGGAGTCCAACCCTCACCGGAAATGTGTTCGACTTACTGCCGGCCATGCAGACCAAGCTCTGACACTGATCGTACAGGGAGCAGACCGCCACAATAAGACAGTCCGATACCCCATACTCTCTGAGCACTCCCCGCAGGACTTCCCGAGGGACACGGTCGAATGCCTTCTCCAAGTCCACAAAGCACATGTAGACTGGTTGGGCAAACTCCCATGCACCCTCAAGAACCCTGCGAGAGTATAGAGCTGGTCCACAGTTCCACGACCCGGACGAAAACCACACTGTTCCTCCTGAATCCGAGGTTTGACTATTTAGCGTAGCTTCCTCTCCAGTACACCTGAATAAACCTTACCGGGAAGGCTGAGGAGTGTGATCCCACAATAGTTGGAACACACCTTCTGGTCCCCCTTCTTAAAGAGAGGAACCACCACCCCGGTCTGCTAATCAATCAATCAATGATAATTTATGAGCATTAGAAACAAAATTGGACAATCCATTCTTTCCCTCTGTGAGTGATTCCTGAACTGGGTCGATACACACACATATATATCCATCCATTTCCTACGCTTATTCACTTTGGGGTCACTGGTGCCTATCTCAGCTACAATACATACATATACATATATATATATATATATATATATATATATATATACACACACACATACATACATACACACACACAGAATCACTAACAATAACAATTAAAAAAAAGCAAGACTGACACTCTGCTTTGCATTATCACTGTATTTATTTAGAACACATTTTTTGCTGTATAAACATACAACAGTTCATACTTTCACACTGTTCCATGGAAACAACATTTTTATGACCGTTTTTAATTGCGTTTTGGCATTCAAGCAACAATCCAACACACAATCCTGCCTGGTTGGTTATGTACCATTACTGCAGAAGAAAAATGCGTGTCTTAAAAAAGGAGCAATATAATTCCTTAGACGCAAGCGTTGATTAAAGTAGTCTGGCAGAAACTGGTTTTGATTTGTTTGAAGGTTTCTCTTAATCGTCATGCTTCAGCTTCCTGATCTTTCCCTTATGGCGATCAATCTCTCGCTGCAAGCGTTCAATCTCCTTTTTGTGGTGGTCAATTTCCTCCTGGTGGTGTTGCTTGAGTGCATCCAGCTGCTCCTTCTCCTTGCGCCTGGTTGTGCAGGTATGGTAAACATACAGGTGATGTGGGAGAGGACACTTGCAAAGGACCAATGGTGCAAAATCAAAACAAAAACACGTACCTGAAGTACATTTCCTCCTCTGCAGCCTGCTTCTTTCCCATGGCTCCACCTGCCTCTCGAATGGACCCACCTGCTCCTCCGCCTTTTCCTGCACCTTTGCCTAGCTCACCAAGCTACAATGAGAGGGGCCAACCCACGGGAAAATATTGAAAGCGAATCAACAATGGGAGAGGTTTAAAGGGAAAGCCATAGAGTAGGTATGTGTGTATTCGCTGCTGGCTGGATCTCCACAGTGGTCACTCAGAATGTTACGCTGAATCATTCTATTATGAGTTGCGTTTGTGTTGTTGTCCCCACTATACACTAAAACTGAGGACGTACAACACATATCCTAGTTTAACCAGAATGTCCAAATTTTTAGATTGGAGAAGTATTCACGCCACAAAGCTGACAAATTTTGGCAAGTTTTCACTCAACATAACTCCCCTGTGAATAATCTACGGTGAGTATAACATTAATTGGAATTCCTATCATAATATAAATTACATATTAATCAGGGATCCAAGTGAGAGGAATTTGAAAATATCAGCCTGGGGTCAAGAAAATCCTTTTTGGAGTTTACATTTTTTTACCATATTTATGATATTTACTACATACAAAGTCTGTAAAAATGCAAGAAAACTTACCAATGGTCTCTATCTTCTCTCTACTTTTCATGACTGTACCAAAGCATCAATAGTTAATTGTTTTTGTTGAGAAAATATTTTCACCATATCAATATTAGCCTTTTCAAAATGTACATTAGTTCAATGTTTTGTTGAGAACATATTTTCACTCCATCACAATAAGGAAATTCATAAACACATGATAATCAATGGCTATATTTGATAATTATTGTAATTGTAGGACCTCAAATATTTTGTTGAACAAGTCATGGACGTTAGATTGCATTTATGGCGTCTGCTACAAGTTTGTTAGTTCAATTATAAACATGAAGCTTTTTGTTACATCTTAATAAATTCATGATTATACTTTATAGCGCTTTTTAGGCAACTTTGGCCATGCAGCACTAGATCTAGTGCAAGTTAGTGGGTTTGGTATTGTAAATCATGATTAAAATCATGATGAGATGTATAAATGAATTGCATTTTATTTAAGTAACTGATATATTTCCAAAGTAAACAGTTACCTTGTACAGTTTGGGAGGGTCTGTTTCGGTTATGTACTTACGACCAGGCAAGCGGCAAAATCCCACATTCTTCACCACTGAGAGCGGTTGATCATCTAATACCATAAATTCCATTCGTGTATCGCACGCTGGAAATCTCGCAAAACCATTTATTTTTGCTGGAATTAATCAGTTAGGGTTTGTTGTTGTTGTCCCACCGTGTTCGCTTTAGCCGCGGTTATTTCATTGTGTGGATCTGCATGGCGGGCTTTCAGTGTTTATGGTATTATGTTTTAGATATGTTCCACCCCCTTGAAACAGAAGTATTGCAAAGTTTGCATGTTGCCGTTCGATTTGTTGGCTGCTCGAGTTTGTAATATTGCCACATCACATCACGATGTTTGCTTTGGTAGGGCAGTCTTTCATTGGTGCAGTGGTCTTCCATTTCCAGGTGCAGAAAGAGGCGCAGAAGAAGTCAATTCTGAGTAGCAACATTAGCATGCCAGAGGACTTATTGGCTTATGTGCGCTCTATATAAGTCAGAGACCCAATTTTTTTTTTTCAAAATACGTATCAGTATGGTATCGGAGATTCCTTTACAAGTACTCATGATACCAATACCTCCAAAAACTGTCTTGTATATTTTAGGGATTCTTTGACGTACCACTACAGTTTGAGAATCACTGGGGGAAGAAATAGCAGAATTCCGCTAAATAGCGGACATCTGGAATCCCTGATTTATGTGTGATTGGACCAAATATATTTTGAATTGATCAATTTGCAAACTGCCTGGCCGTTTGTTTTGTGGCTCAAGTCGAGTCCAAGTAGCCATGTTTACTCAAATTTTCTATCAATTCTAACGCTAAAAAAATACTTATATCACTGGGATAGACTTTGTGATACATGTCTAATAATGCTGGTTTTCTGTTAATCAATTTTTTTATTTTTATTTTACACATATTTTATTTGTTATTTTATTTCAGACAATGACAGAAAAAGTACAAGTTAGACAACATAATAATAATTATTGCAAAAGGGAATGTACAAAAAGTAAACATTATGACCCAGTTTTGCCTTAAATTGATTTATACATTGAGCTTCACCGTTACATCATGGTGGCATTACCACAGGTAACAATAATTATTACACTGAAACAATAATTTGTAGCATTAATTTATGAAGAATGAACAATACCAACAATAGTAAGGGACAAAATACCAACAATGGTAATGGACAATATATCAACGATGGCAAGGAAACAGAGCACATGTTAACACAATGAGAGAAAGTACAACAGCAATTTAAATAAAAAAACCTCATCAGTGCTGCAAGTGGTTCTGGGTATTTGTTCTGTTGTGTTTATATTGTGTTACGGTGCGGATGTTCTCCCGAAATGTGTTTGTCATTCTGGTTTGGTGTGGGTTCAAAGTGTGGCGCATATTTGTAACAGTGTTGTGAAGTGAAGTGAATTGAATTATATTTATACAGCGCTTTTCTCTTAGTGACTCAAAGCGCTTTACATAGTGAAACCCAATATCTAAGTTACATTTAAACCAGTGTGGGTGGCACTGGGAGCACGTGGGTAAAGTGTCTTGCCCAAGGACACAACGGCAGTGACTAGGATGGCGGAAGTAGGAATCGAACCTGCAACCCTCAAGTTGCTGGCACGGCCACTCTACCAACCGAGCTATACCGCCCCGTTAAAGTTGTTTATACGCCCCGTTAAAGTTGTTTATACGCCCCGTTAAAGTTGTTTATACGCCCACCCTCAGTGTAACCTGTATGGCTGTTGATCAAGTGTGCATGGAATCGCTTGTGTGTGGAAAGCCGTAAATATAATGTGATTGGGAGCTGGCACGCACAGGCAGTGTCCCTTTAAGGTTTATTGGTGCTCTGTACGTCTCCTTACGTCCGTGTACCACTCCATACAGCGGCGTTTTAAAAAGTCATACATTTTACTTTATGAAACAGATACCGATAATTTCCGATATTACATTTTAAATCATTTATCGGCCAATATTATCGGATATCTTTAATCAAAACTATGAATGAACATATTTAGAGTTTATGTACTTAAAAGCCTACTGAAACCCACTACTACCGAACACGCAGTCTGATAGTTTATATATCAATGATGAAATATTAACATTGCAACACATGCCAATACGGCTTTTTTAGTTTACTAAATTGCAATTTAAAATTTCCCGCAATGTTGAAAACGTCGCGGTATGACGACGCGTATGATAACGCGTGCGTTTGACGTCACCGGTTGTAGCGGACATTTTTTTCCAGCCCGATCCAAGCTATAAGTAATGTGCTTTAATCGCATAATTACACAGTATTCTGGACATCTGTGTTGCTGAATCTTTTGCATTGTGTTCAATTAATAATGGAGAAGTCAAAGTAGAAAGATGGGGGTGGAAAGCGGTGTATCGCAGTTGCCTTTAGCAACATAAACACAGTCGATGTTTCCTTATTTAAAATTCCCGAAGGTGAAGCTTTACTATGGAACAGAGCGGTCAAGCGAACATGGATCCCGGCCACATGTCAACCGGCAGGTTTCGGTGAGAAAATTGTGGTAATAAGTCAGCTCTTACCGTAGTTATGAGCGGAGCTTGCGTCCTCCTGCAGCTGCGGACTCTCTACCTCCTCCCACCGGAGACACTGGCGGTCACCACACCCGTGGCCGCACCCGTCCGACTTTCAGGTACCATATAATCTCACTAAAACACTAGCAACACAATAGGCAGATAAGGGATTTTCCAGGATTATCCTAGTAAATGTGTCTAATAACATCTGCTCCCACTGCCCTCGCCTTTTTTTCTCTAGTCGGTCACTCTCACTATCCTTATCCATAAATCTTTCATCGTCGCTCAAATTAATGGTGAAAATGTCGCTTTCTCGGTCCGAATCGCTCTCGCTGCTGGTGGCTATGATTGTAAACAATGTGAGAATGTGAGGAGCTCTACAACCAGTGACATCACACGCACATCGTCTGCTACTTCCGGTACAGGCAAGGCTTTTTTATTAGCGACCAAAAGTTGCAAACTTTATCGTCGATGTTCTCTACTAAATCCTTTGAGCAAAAATATGGCAATATCGCAAAATGATCAAGTATGACACATAGAATGGACCTGCTATCCCCGTTTAAATAAAAACATATCTTTTCAGTAGGCCTTTAACATAACAGCCACCCTTTGCTCTGATTACTTTTTTGCACACTCTTGGCATTCTCTCAATGAGCTTCAAGAGGTGGTCGCCTGAAATGGTTTTCACGTCACAGGTGTGCTTAGGATAGGATAGGATAGATCTTTATTGTCATTGCACAAGTACAACGAAATTTCATTTCGGCACAGTCCCACTATGAGCAGGCATACGTTACAGGGGGGACAAGACGAGACCGCCAAAGGATCAGCCACTTACGGCATTCCTTAAAAAGGTGAGAAAAGGGTGACATTGGGAGAGGGGGGGAGAAAAAAATATCAGTCTAAGGCTAGACCCTCAGGAGGGGTCCAGACTGAGTCCAAGGAAAACAACTTCACATATCATGGCACACATTAAACAATAGTACGTATATCACAACAACTTGCAACAGAGGGAGGGGTGGGTTTGAGGAGACACCGCTGCCGCTATATAGCGCTGCTCAGCCATCCACAGCCCCAGAGGAATTAAAGCTCATCGAGAGAATGCCAAGAGTGTCCAAAGCAGTAATAAGAGCAAAGGGTGGCTATTTTGAAGGAACTAAAATATAAAACATAATTCAGTTATTTCACTTTTGTTAAGTACATAACTCCAAGTGTTCATTCATAGTTTTGATGCCTTCAGTGACAATCTACAATGTAAATACCGTATTTCCTTGAATTGCCGCAGGGCATATATTACGCGCCTGCCTTGAATTACTGCCGGGTCAAACTCGCTTCCCAAAATAATTAGCGCATGCTGAGTATTACCGCCTGGTCAAACTCGTGACGTCACGAGTGACACTTCCCCTGTCGTCATTTTCAAAATGGAGGAGGCTGATTTCAATACCGGTCATTTGAAATCGCGTAAAGGGAAGAAGATTAAGAGCTATTCAGAAGGATTTAAGGTCCAAGCTTACATTACACAAATGTTTACTGCATACCTTTGGTAAGTGCCAGAGTGAGAAGATGTCTCAAAATAATTAGCGCATGCTTACTTTTACCGCATGCTTTTGGTAAGCACAGGAGTGAGAAGAGGTTTTAAATCAATTAGCGCCCGGGCGGCAATTCAAGGAAATACGGTAGTCATGAAAATAAAGAAAATTAATTGAATGAGGAGAAGGTGTGTCCAAACGTTTGGCCTGTACCGTACCTACATAGGCGTAGTCAAGTCACAATGACATTTGTAACAATTTATCAACTTTAATCCTCATTTTACGACGTGTTTGTAGGCAATTATTAGTTAACATCACACGTGTCCCATTAGTTACTACTTCAATTGTAAAGGCACACGTTTATAATCAAGCTGCTAGCCAAAATATTGATAAACACAGCACAACCACGCTAGAAAAATCAATGTTCTAATGCTAATATGGGCCTGGCGAGGTCTTCTGTACTTACCTGATCTGATGCCATTCTCAGCTGTAAATTGAACAAACCGCGGATGTTAGGCCTCAAAAACCTCGCCATGACAGCAGAAGAGTGCAAGACAACAATGACGACAACAGCTGCGCCTTTGCCCTTGTCCTCAAATAAACGCGAGCAGAGGACGGTACCATTGTTGGCCAAACAGCAGGGGTGCGCGGAAGCAACCATTGATTACGTGCTTGACGGAAAACGTAGACTAATGTCACAAAAGTCACTTTCAACTTCGTCGTTAAACTACTGGAAAACGGAACCATTTAAGAAAACAATGTTTCATTCGTAAGTGGTTAGAGTTTATGTAGAGAAAAACACCCCCGCCCCCTATTGGCTAATGGAACGTCTCATACGTACCGGGAGACGCAGCACGTTCACCTGCACTTTGACCTGACGTTTTATGACAAATTTGATAACATTTTCAGAAAATTATGTTATATTTGTATGTTGAAAACATTTTGAAAATTAATTTTACCTTTGCAACCTCATTACAGTATTGGCTAGGTTTTATATTCATAAACGTAAGTTTCTCAATACCCGACCTGTTTTTGTGCCTTTAAAAAATAATATGAACTCTACGTTAAAACACTCCTTACCTCTAACAACCAAAAAGCTGTGAAAACGATCATGCTGTGTTCCAAATTTAAGTTATTTACTGAAATTGAGTGAGCATATATGGCTTTGCACTTTGTTTTATATACACCGTATTTCCTTGAATTGCCGCCCGGGCGCTAATTAATTTAAAACCTCTTCTCACTCCAGCGATTACCAAAGGCATGCAGTAAAAGTAAGCATGCGCTAATTATTTTAAAACGTCTTCTCACTCCGGCACTTACCAAAGGTATGAATTACAAATTTGAGTGTGATGTAAGCTTGGCAGGCGGTAATACTAACCATGCATGCGCTAATTATTTTGGGAAGCGAGTTTGACCCGGCAGTAATTCAAGGCAGGCGCATACTATATACCCTGCGGCAATTCAAGGAAATACGGTGTGTGTGTGTTTATATATATATATATATATATATATATATATATATATATATATATATATATATATATATATATATATATATATATATATATATATATATATATATATATATATATATATATATATATATATATATATATATATATATATAAATGGTGCTTCAGAAAGCACCGACACTCCACAACAACACATATTTTGCCGATTATAATTGCTGGTTGGCAAAAAAATATTTTTAACACAAATAGGTGAAATTACATAATCTCCCACGGCACACCAGACTGTATCTCACAGCACACTGTGCCGCGGCACAGTGGTAGAAAAACACAGGTATAATGCATCCATCCATCCATTTTCTACCACGTGTCGCTGGGGGCCATGTCTTCTTTAATAAATATGGCACATCCACCTCCTTGCCCATCTTCCCTATATTTATGTAGTGTTATGTATCCTTTTACAAAACCCAAAAGAAATGAAGTTGGCACGTTGCCCATCCATCCATCCATTTCCTACCGCTTATTCCCTTTGGGGTCGCGGGGGGCGCTGGTGCCTATCTCAGCCTCAATCGGGTGGAGGTGGAAGGCGCTGTACACCCTGGACAAGTCGCCACCTCATCGCAGGGCCAACACAGATAGACAGACCACATTCACTCTCACATTCTCACACCAGGGCCAATTTAGTGTTGCCAATCAACCTATCCCCAGGTGCATGTCTTTGGAAGTGGGAGGAAGCCGGTGTACCCGGAGGGAACCCACGCATTCACGGGGAGGACATGCAAACTCCACACAGAAAGATCCCGAGCCTGGGATTGAACCCATCTACTCAGGATATTGGTATTGGGATGCAGACGCACTAACCTCCTCTGCCACCGTGAAGCCATTGGCAAGTTGTGTAAATCGTAAATAAAAACAGAATACAATGATTTGCAAATCATTTTCAACCTATATTCAATTGAATAGACTGCAAAGACAATATATTTAATGTTTGAACTGAAAAACGTCTTTTTTTTTTGCAAATAATCATTAACTTAGAATTTAATGGCAGCAACAGACTGCAAAAAAAATTGGCACAGAGCCATTTTTACCACTGTGTTACATGGCCTTTCCTTTTAACAAAACTCAGTAAACGTTTGAGGAGGCCAATTTTTTAAGCTTTTCCGGTGCAACTATTTCCCATTCTTGATTGATGTACAGCTTAAATTGTTCAACAGTCGGGGGTTTTCGTTGTGGTATTTTAGACTTCATAATGCGCCATACATTTTCAATGGGAGACAGGTCTGGACTACAGGCAGGCCAGTCTAGTACCCGCACTCTGTTACTAACAAGCCACGCTGTTGTAACATGTCTTGTCTTGCTGAAATAAGCAGGGACGTCTATGAAAAAGATGTTGCTTGGATGGCAACATATGTTGCTCCAAAACCTGTATGTACCTTTCAGCATTAATGGTGCCTTCACAGATGTGTAAGTTACCCATACCTTGGCCACGGATGCACCCCCATACCATCACAGATGCCGGCTTTTGAACATTGCGCCTAGAACAGTCCGGATGGTTTTATTCCTCTTTGGTCCGGAGGACACGATGGCCACAGCTTCCAAAAACTATTTGAAATGTGCACTCGTCAGACCACAGAACATTTTACCACTTCGGATCAGTCCATCTTAGATGAGCTTGGGCACAGCAAAGTTAGCAGCGTTTCTGGGTGTTGTTGATAAATGGCTTTCACTTTGCATAGTAGTTTTAACTTGCACTTACAGATGTAGCGACAAACAGTAATTACTGATAGTGGTTTTCTTAAGTGTTCCTGAGCCCATGTGGTGATATCTTTTACACACTGATGTCGCTTTTTACTGCAGTACCGCCTGAGGGATCCAAAGTCACGGGCATTGCCCCCCCCCCCCCGGGCTGCGGGACAAATTATCAAGCGGTGACCGGTCCGCATTTACAAAAAGGTTGGGGACCACTGACTCAATCAACGATTTGATTCATTACTTTAGTGTTTTATTTGACCATATTCAAACACAGTGTCACTGTTCAAACTGTATGTAATGTAATATCAAAAATATATGTTAAATAAAACATCTGCCTTGTTTTTAATGAATACTTAGGCCTACTTCGCCGCTGTATTTTAATGTTGGTCATTATGGTGGTACTTGTAATAGCCAAGTATTTTCTGAAGTGGTGCTTGGTGAAAAAAGTTTAAGAACCACTGCTTTACAAGACTGTGATGTTGGAAAGCCACAGTACTTGAAACACAATGTGGTGAGGGGACGAGTGTTTTTGGATACGCTTTAGAAATTTATATTTTTACACTTTTAATTCTGTTTCTAATACTGTCTACTAATGTGTCCATTTTGTGTATGACTAAACAAAGAACAAATGAAAAAGAAAATCAATCCATTTTCTACCGCTTATTCCCCTTGGGGTCACTGGTGCCTATCTCAGCTACAATCGGGCAAAAGGCGGGGTAAACCCCGGAAAAGTTGCCACCTCATCGCAGGGCTAACACAGATAGACAGAAAACATTCACACTCACATTCACACACTAGGGCCAATTTAGTGTTGCCAATCAACCTATCCTCAGGTGCACGTCTTTGGAAGTGGGAGGAAGCCGGAGTACCCGGAGGGAACCCACGCATTCACGGGGAGAACATGCAAACTCCACACAGAAAGATCCAGAGCCCGGGATTGAACCCAGGACTTCTCAGGACCTTTGTATTGTGAGGCAGACGCACTAACCCCTCTCCTACCGTGCTGCCCTGAAAAACAAAATGTATCACTTTAAAGTGTGTGTGGAGTTTGCCTTCTAGTGGGTTCTTTGGACCACCACACACTGTAAGGAGTTCCCGGAATTCAGGGTATAACACTGCTTTATTTTGATAAATAGCAATAGGCTTCTGCTTTCCAGCACAACGTCTTTTCCTCCTGCGTTCGCTCATCAGCACCTCCAACTCCAACCACGTGTCTCGGCTCGGCTGCTGCTAATAAAGGCAACAGGTGATTAGATAACAAGGCCCACCTGGGCCATCTACTTACCTGTCGCCGTCTTCGAGGCCGGTCCTGGCACACCCCGTTCTGCAGCAGGCCCACAGGCCACGCCCGCCTCCACAGTTTGTAAATATGAGACACCATAGAGTGGAAGCCCTAATTTTGTGAATTTGACATCCAAAAATATATAATTGGATGTTCAGCTGTTAACACTTTTTTTTTTTTAATGTCATAAAAAATGCTAATATTGTGTTGATACAAGACATTTTCTTCAACCCCACTTGCAGAAATTGACTTAAGTATGTGATCTTTGCATTTAATTACAGGGAAAATGTGGATAAATGAATAGTTTTATTCAGCAAAGAAATTTATGCTCTTGACAATGTCTCAACAAGGAACTTCCCAGTCCCTCCCTGCCTATAAAGTCTGCCAATAAATACATTGCCATGCAACACTGGGCTTAATTCAGCCTCCCGAAATCAAACGTAGGAACTACCAATTTAATCCTGTAAATCCCTTTCAATGTTTTTTCCACCCTTGTCATTATGCTAGTCATCAGTGCATGTATATTGGACCCCAGTTAGCAAACAACAGATCCCGTCACACATAAACAAAAAAATTACAAAAATCTACTCCAAATTACAATTGCAGCACTGCTGCATCTCCAACAGGGTCAAGTATCAGAACAGTTAGGAAGCAGATTTTGTCATATCAGTACGGCCCAATGTTTCAGTATTATTACCGTTGTTGATTTGGAACACAAATTGTGCCACCAGAAGCAAGTAGGTGCACCCTCAGAACATATGTAACGTTTGGTATGTTGTACAATATGTCATTTGGCACACCCAGTTGACAAAGGCTTGTGTAACACCCACAAGTGCTGTTCTCAAAAGAGATATTAAGGGTGCATTGTGCTGTTGTTTTTGGTGTTTAAAACAAACAAAAGAACACAAATACTGCCATTAAATGAAAGTACTAAATCAGAGTAAGGGGGGACAAACAGGATGCGTTACAGGGTCAGGAGAGGTCTGCGGAGGCCCTTGGAAGGAGGAGGCAGAACACGCCGCTCCTCCTCGCAGCCCCGTCAGTCCTGCTTGACGTTGCCCAGCGCTCTGAGACGCTCCAGCAGTGGGGGGTGCGAGTAGTGCCACATGGAATACATCCAGTCGGCCACCGGGAAGCCCAAGTTGTCCTTGTTCAGCTTGATGAGGGCTGAGGAGAGCTCAGGGGCTTTGCCCATGTCGCGCGCAAAAGCATCCGCCTGGAACTCGAACCGGCGACTCAGGATGGTCAGACAGAAAGACAGGAGCTGCAAACGAGGACAATAAAGTATGAGGACTGAAGAATGTTTTTGGGGGGGAAGTGTGTACTAAGACTAGTAATTACAGTGCTCTGTCAAATTTGCACATCTCTGTCGTGCTATATGCCTTAGATACAGTAGGTGTTTATTTCTCGAAAGCCACGAAAAAATGTTTCTCAGCTACTGTCCATATGGGGCGTGCAGTTGTAATACACTTTTCCACCTCTTGTGGCAGTAATGACAATCTTAAACAAACAGAAAAAGTCTGGAGCTAAAGTCAGACAGAAGTTTATTTAGCGCCAAAAATACGACAAAAGTTGTGAAGCTGTATTTTTATTTCCACTTAACTGTATTGACAGTTTAAAAAACAATATCAATTAGTTTATTTATTTTAGCACAACATACAGTAATTGCATACTTGAGGTTAGTTTTCGTCAGTTATTCATGAGTCCCTTTTAATGCAGTATAAATTTTGACTAAAGCGGTTAAGCTGTATTTTCATTTGCACTTAAATTTTTTTTGTACAGTTTAGTTAAGAAACCTAATTTATTCAGTAAATAATTTAGTTTATTTTTCATAACATAATTGTATATAAATGTACTTTTTGTCAGTTAATAATGGATTCCTGCTTACGTAGTATATTTGGTAGAATAACGCATGGTTTCATATAATTTGACAAGGTTGTAAACTGTAAGTAGGATAGATATAATTATCCATCCATTTTTCTACCGCTTGTCCCTTTAGGGGGCGCGAGTGGTGCTGGAGCCTGCAAAAAAGAATGAAAGTCCAACAACCCCTTCCAGACACACAAAAACATGATCACAAAATGAACATTTGACATCACTTTTGTCTTTATTGAAGATTCCCGTTAGCTAAACGGCAATGAGCGGAGAGCCATGCGGATGCCACTTTCATTCATTACTACAATTTTTTTCTTGAATTCAATAGTCACCTTATTAAACAAAGTACTCACACTTGCAACTTTCTTTAGCCTCATAACTAATTATTTTGCAGTCAAATATTTAACAGAAAAAGTACAAAGACTGAATTTATGAATTATCAATTTACAATACATGGAAATTTTTATTTGGGCATTCGATTCTGCGGATTGGTATGTGAGCAAACGGACTGGTTTGTTAACTACAATGTTTGGCCGTAAGATAACCGGGGCGGCATATGAAAACTGGGGAGTTATTAGGGGAACAATCTTTGCAGAAAACTGAATCATATGGAAAGTGGGGTGTAAGGTAGAACCATATAACTTTAATAGTACACACAAACAACCATAATACACAAGATGTGCTCTTTTCTGCCTAGCGACAGACAAAATGTATTCATTCCTGTAGTACCTATAAAACATTACCAGGTGAAAGCATCAAATTGTGAATACTTTACATATATTATTGTTTAGCTGCTTTTTAGTCTTATTTTGCCTTCTGGTCTAAGATGATACTTAAAATATTGCCTGTAGAGTTACTAAAGCATATAGTCAAGTGATTTCCAGAACACCAAGGACCAGGGGCCTGGAATTCTTTCTTCACTATTATTTGGTATTGCTTGGATTTACATGACTTACTTATTAGATACACGTGGTGGTCAAGCCAGCGTCTCTTACCAAAGGGTACTAGGCGCCATAGCGTTTCTCAAATGAAAATGCCCTATAATTGCATTATTTTCGCTTGTAAAAACTGTTCAAATTGCGAAAAGGATAAACATTTTCTCGAGAGGAACTCAAACAGAGTGGATTGCAAGATTTTACGAAGAGACAAAGGAAACAGAAGCACGCCCTTCAGTCCAAGAGAGCAGAGTGGGGTGGCATAGCTCGGTTGGTAGAGCGGCCGTGCCAGCAACTTGAGGGTTGCAGGTTCGATTCCCGCTTGCGCCATCCTAGTCACTGCCGTTGTGTCCTTGGGCAAGACACTTTACCCACCTGCTCCCAGTGCCACCCACACTGGTTTAAATGTAACTTAGATATTGGGTGTCACTATGTAAAGCGCTTTGAGTCACTTGAGAAAAGCGCTATATAAATATAATTCACAAAAAAAACCCCTCACAGTTGAAGAACGCACGAGTTTGCAGTGATCACTTTGTTTAATGTTTGAACTACTTTTAAAGGCCTTCCTTAACCCCATTACTACCGACCACGCAATCTGATAGTTTATATATCAATGATGACATCTTAACATTGCAACACATGCCAATTCGGCCGGTTTAGTTTACTAAATTACAATTTTAAATTTCCCGCGGAGTATCCTGTTGAAAACGTCGCGGAATGATGACGCGCATGATGACACGTATGATGACGCGTGTTTATGACGTTATTGGTTGGAGGGGACACATTAGCCCAGCACCACTTACGGCTAAAAGTCGTCTCTTTTCATCGCGCAATTACACAGTATTTTGGACATCTGTGTTGCTAAATGTTTTGCAATTTGTTCAATTAATAATGGAGAAGTCAAAGTAGAATGATGGAGGTGGGAAGCTTTAGCCTTTAGCCACACAAACACGGTGTTTCCTTGCTTAAAATTCCCGGAAGTGAAGCTTTACTATGGATCAGAGCGGTCAAGCGAACAAGGATCCCAACCACTTGTCAACCGGCAGGTTTCGGTGAGAAAATTGTTGTAAAAAGTCGCCTCTTACCGGAGATCTGCGGAGCTTGCGCCGTCCATGCAGCTGCCGTGACTTCACTCAAACACTGGCGTCAACCCACCAGTGGACACACCCCTACGACTATCGGGTACTATTCAACTCACTAAAACACTAGAGACACAATAGAAAGATAAAGGATTTCCCAGAATTATCCCAGTAAATGTGTCTAAAAACATCTGAATCGCTCCCAATGCAATCGCCTTTTTTAAATTTTTTTATTTGTTTATTTATTTAGCCTTTAGCCACACAAACACACAGTGTTTCCTTGTTTAAAATTTCCGGATGTGAAGCTTTACTATGGATCAGAGTGGTCAAGCGAACATGGTTCCCGACCACTTGTCAACCGGCAGGTTTCTGTGAGACAATTGTGGAAATAATTCGCCTCCTACCGGATATCAGCGGAGCCAGAGACCTCCTGCAGCTGCTGTGACTTCTCTCAGAGACTTTAGCGTCAAAACATCCGTGGCCACACCCCTCCGACTATCAGGTACTATTTAACTCACTAAAACACTAGCAACACAATAGAAAGATAAGGGATTTCCCAAAATTATCCTAGTAAATGTGTCTAAAAACATCTGAATCGCTCCCATTGCAATCACCTTCTTTTTTATACCTTAATTTTTAATTTTTTTTAGTCATTCAATCTAAATTTCCTCATCCACGAATCTTTCACCCTCGCTCAAATTAATGGGGAAATCGTCACTTTCTCGGTCCGAATAGCTCTTGCTGCTGGTGGCTATGATAAATCAGTAGGATTTAAGGTCCAAGCTTACATCACACTCAAATTTTTACTGCATACCTTTGGTAAGTGCTGGAGTGAGAAGAGGTTTTAAAATAATTAGTGCATGCTTACTTTTACTGAATGCCTTTGGTAAGCGCAGGAGTGAGAAGAGGTTTTAAATCAATTAGCGCCCCGGCGGCAATTCAAGGAAATACGGTAGTTATATTTTCATTAAGACAGGTAAAATCATGCGTAGTCTTAAACGGCGCGTGCAACAATGGCAGCTGGAGCACAAGCTAGTTGAATATGTCTGGGAACGTGACCAATGGATAATCTTTGATATCACTTGAAAAAATGTGTGTATAAACTATAGGGCTCTATTCCATTGCATAGTTGGATTTTTTGCAATCTGGGCCTGGTTAACCACCACTGTTTTTCACTTCCAGGATGAAGTCACGCAGCGGAATACAAGCAATATTCTGGAGAATTTTCACAGTGATCCAAGTTCCTCTATTCAATAAAAGCATGTTCGTCTTTTTAGGAATTTGCTGTAAAAAGTTTTTCTCCCAAGTTTTGAATTTAACTCTGAGAACAGTTTTGTGTTATTCCCGGGCCAGTTTAATATCCCTGTCCTAAGAGTTTTATGATAGCGACAATATAGAAAAAAAACTAATTAAGTGTACAATTTGTCCGGTGGGAAGAACTGCTTTGAACAGAGAACAACTTGAAAGCCAAGCACTGTAATGAAGCTGAAAAGTCACCTCATTGTATGGAGCAAAGATGAACTGGAAGATAATCATCAAGCCGATGAGTGTAGGCTGGCTGTCATTGAAGCCAAATGCCACAAACAACTCCTTACGTCCAATAAGAGCAGCAAACAGGGAGAAGCACAGGAAGGAATTCATCTATAGAGAGAAAACGGAGCACATGTTTGCACCATTCGAAAATAACAATGAGTTAGGAAGTTGATTGGTCACCTGACTTATGACAATGTTCTTGACCGTATGACCGAGCTTCCAATGACCCAGCTCATGACCCAAAACAGCCAGGATCTCAGGGTTGTTACATCCTTGTTTCTTGTTCTGTAATAAATGCATTATTTCTTTTATTCCTCAATGCCATTTGTCTATACAGGTTGTAAGAGACAGGATTAAAGGTTGTGTGCATGAGTGTACTGGAGTGTGTATGAGAGAAGAAGGGTTGTGTAGTCGTACTTTAGTTGATCACTACAGCTCCGAACCACGCACAAAGCTACGCAACATCACACTGCTTGAGCTAATGATCACATCTGATTGCTGTGACGAGTTTTACAAAAAACACACAAAGTGTAGTCTGGATGTTGACGTCTCTGTCAATACAAACTCCAAGAACACACTTGGACCAGTCAGTGGTCATCGCATTTGTCTACTTAAGTAAGGTAAGTCCGCCTTTTAAACACAGGCCTCGTAACCTTAGGCTTGACTTTGGGTTCACTGTCAGCTTCCTCGCCGTGTGCCTGCTCGGTCTTGGTCTCGTCAGCCTTGTTGAGGGGGGAATAGTCCTCCAGCAGGGTGTCGAAGAGCACGATGCGTTTGTTCTTAAAGAAACCGTAAAAGTATGCGTTGCTGTGTGAAGAGCGCTTGGAACCTAGAAGAAACATGGACAACTATCAGACACAAAAGCACCAACAGGACCCATTTCTTATCGTTTGTTTACCTTCAACGACATAGACCTTAGTGAGTGGGAAGTCTATACTTTTGGCCATGGCCTCAATGTCTGACTTGAGCTCTCCTTCAGGCAAAGGAGTGAATTTGTCAAACAAGGGAGCGATGTAATCGGCGTAGATGGTGACCAGGACCTGAGAGCAGAAAGAGAAGAGTGTTTACTTTGCATTTTTAAGGTTTTAAGGGCCCCTCTAACAACATTGGCACTTATTTCATAGTTGTGAGTGTGGAAATGGGGTTAGTAGTTTGTCTACGCACAACATGCAATACTTATTGCACATTTTTTTTTGGGTTGTGTTTACTTTTGTAACTGTATGTACAAATGGCTCCGCTGAAGTTGTAGTTGGCTTCATCAGCTCTGTTTTTTTTTATTGTCTTCTTTGTGTTTTTTGTGAACTTTTTGTATCTGCAATGCGACCGATCCAGTGAGACAGAATGTAATCTTACAATTTTCCATGGCAAAAGAGAAAGAAGAAGGCGCTCAAAAGTACGGTAAGATTACACTTTTCAAAACGTGCTAGCTCAACATGGTCTCTGATTTTTGCAGATGATGTGGTCCTGATGACTTTATCTGGCCAGGATCTTCAGCTCTCACTGGATCGGTTCGCAGCGACTGGGATGAGAATAAGCACCTCCAAGTCCGAGTCCATGGTTCTCGCCCGGAAAAGGGTGGAGTGCCATCTCCGGATTGGGGAGGAGATTTTTCCCTAGGCGGAGGAGTTCAAGTACCTAGGAGTCTTTTTCACGAGTGAGGGAAGAGTGGATCGTGAGATCGACAGGCGGATCCATGCGGCGTCTTCAGTAATGCAGACGCTGTATCGATCGGTTGTGGTGAAGAAGGAGCTGAGCCGAAAGGCAAAGCTCTCAATTAACCGGTTGATCTATGTTCCCAACTTCACCTATAGTCATGAGCTTTGGGTTATGACTGAAAGGACAAGATCACGGGTACAAGCGGCCGAAATAAGCTTCCTCCGCCAGGTGGCGGGGCTCTCCCTTAGAGATAGGGTGAGAAGCTCTGTCATCCGGGAGGAGCTCATAGTAAAGCCGCTGCTCCTCCACATCGAAAGGAGTCAGATGAGGTGGTTCGAGCATTTGGTCAGGATGCCACCCGAACGCATCCCTAGGGAGGTGTTTAGGGCACGTCCAACGGGTAGGTAGGTAGGTAGGTAGGTGGGTAGATGGATGGATAGATAGATAGATGGATAGATGGATAGATGGATAGATAGATAGATAGATAGATAGATAGATAGATAGATAGATAGATAGATAGATAGATAGATAGATAGATAGATAGATAGATAGATAGATAGATAGATAGATGGATAGAACTTTATTGATTCCTTCAGGAAAATTAAAATTCCAGCAGCAGTGTACAGAGTTGAGATCAATTTTTAAAAAAGTAAAAATAATGGGGGTTTAAATGGAAACAAAATAGAGAAATATTACAATAGGAATAAAAAATAAAAAGCAACAATGGGAATAAAAATATAACAGTAAAATAAGAATATAACAAGACAAAGTAGGCAGTAGTGACCATGTTATGAAAACGTATTGCACTGTTATTGTTTTGCATCCCCTGTCATCCTAGTACCCCACAGCCCCCGCCCCAGAGAGGAGTTGTACAGTCTAATGGCGTGTGGGACAAAGGAGTTTTTGAGTCTATTAGTCAGGAGGCCACGGGAAAGACCCAGGACACGTTGGGAAGACTATGTCTCCCGGCTGGCCTGGGAACGCCTCGAGATCCCCCGGGAAGAGCTAGACGAAGTGGCTGGGGAGAGGAAAGTCTGGGCTTCCCTGCTTAGGCTGCTGCCCATGACCTGACCTCGGATAAGCGGAAGAAGATGGATGGATGGATGGACATTCTGTCTAAATAAATAATAAGTAAAAAGTAGCAACCATGATGGCATCCCAAACTAACAGTAGACAATGTCTTTTTTTTTTACTCCTACGCTCACTCATCCGTTTCACCGTCACAAGCACCGAAATTTGCATGCAAGTTGCGCGAACTATTAATCGTTTTTTTCAATTATTATATTTTTATGTATGTGAGAAACCAAAATTTGAATCAAAATGAGATTAATTGTCCAGCCCTAATATGTGAATCACAAAACTGCTTGGCATTTTTGCATTGATTTTTAAAGGGAAACTTGAAAAAAAATGCAAACTGCTTTAATGTAATTTGCCATATTGTAAATGCAAATACGTGTCATGTTGTTGGTTCTGTCTTGGAAATATTTTACTGGTTGTTGGAAAAAAATGGGAGTTGTGTTATATTCAAGTCAATACTGTTTAATAAAAAAAAAAATAAAGAAAGAACCTGGAACAGTAAAAATGCAAGACTCACCAGAGAAACAGCCAGAGTGAATAGCCAGGCGTAGATAAAGAAGTATTCTCCCCCGATCTTGATGATGTACAAGAGCAGTGACGTCACAGGCAGCAGGATGCACTGAGTTACCGCAAACTTCTTCACGGCATCTTTGATGAAGAACCTTAGCGTCTAGGAGCAAAATCAAGCCAGTCAAACGGCCATTACATAATACAATATGGAATATAAAGTGTATAAAAGATACCTCTAAAGTTAGATCACCGCTACGAATGACTGTGAGACCTGAGTGCATGTTTTGTTGATTGCACATTATCTTATTATAACCCTTTGGCCTGGTTAAGATTAGAGATGTGCCGATAGATCAACCACTGATCAGTATCATCCGATTTATATAAAAAAGTATGTGATCGCCATTGCCGATCACCAAAGCCAAGCCCCTCTGGTTGACAGTATTTATCTTCAGTTCCCAATCTAGCAGCTAAATATGTGTCTTCATACATGGTGTGGAGCCTTTGCCCTATGCTAATAATAATAACCTCCATTATGGCAAATAAACTGCATTTCTAAGTATCTTAAGTATCATTTTGAAGAATCATTATCACTGGAGGACGAGGCAAAACATCTTACACAAATGAGAGCAAGCCATAAGCAGGCATGCTAATAGCTAAACTTCAGGCTAAGATGGCTTTAACAAACACCAAGAAATAAGAGTAGATGGAAGGTAGAGGTTAAAAGTTGGAACTGTACCTGCTGGTTAAATCCATGTTTCTCCTCAATGACAAAGGTGTTGTACACACTCCAGGGAAGGCCAGTTAAGGCACTGAACAGGGTGGCGAGAGTCAAAAAGACAAGCGACTGCGTAATTTCATACTCCAGACCAAATCCGAAGTGCTTTGTGACCGTACCGGCTACGTCCCACAGAAAAGGGATTCCACCCAGGAGCAGGATCAGCTTGACGGCAAAAAATAAAAGCAATTAATTCCTTAATAATGACTTTTAGGAATCTTAGAAGGACATGGTAGAGAAGTTTCTTACGGTTCCTTCTGTTTCAGAATAGAGTCCGGACCAGAAGCTGAAGTTGCTTTTATCCAGCTGATAAAGTCGGGACTTCTCAAATGTTTCGGAGTCTATAATCTTTATGAGCTCTTGAGGCACGTGAGTGATTGACCTGTATATCTTTCGCTGCAGGGGTGACAGAAATTACAATTAATATTTTATCAACATTATAATCAAAATATATTTTTACATAAAATAATTTATATATAAATAAAAATACAATTATTTATAAAGCAGACGTGTCATGCTCGTTTTCACTGACGGCCACATTGCAGTTATGGCGGCTCTCTTACTGTAAATTAAGAAACAGTATCACTGTAAAATTCTGGCGACTGAGCTGCCTGTTTTTTACCATAAAATCTTAAGTTGATGTTTTTACGGTATTTTGAAAACTATAAATGGAACAAAGGTGTCCACCCCCCCTTTTGTAACCGTAAAATTCAGCCGACTTTTGTTTTTTGAGTGTCACTTTGATGGATAACTTGCTTTAAAATACACCTGTGATATATACAGTACAATATACCATTTTTTTAAACAATTTAAATAAACACATTAGATTGTGAGTAAGTTGTTTGAAGTAGTTATATACCTAATTTTCCAGACTATAAACCACAATTTTTTTCCCCAAACTTTAAACCCTGCGGATTATACAAAGGTGCGGCTAATCAGTGTATTTTTTCCCTAATAGCTAAATTATGATATGGATTAAACAAGGAGGAGGGAGGATAAAATCAAACTTTATTAGAAAAGAAAAGTAAGATAAGTAATAACATCTGAATCGCTCTCATTGCCCTTGCCTTTTCTTTTTTTTTCTTAGTCCTTCACTCTCATTATCCTCATCCACGAATCTTTCATCCTCGCTAAAATTAATGGGGAAATAGTAGCTTTCTCTGTCCGAATCGCTCTAGCTGCTGCTGGCTATGATTGTAAACAATGTGAGGATGTGAGGAGCTCTACAACCCATGACGTCACACGCACATCGTCTGCTACTTCCGGTAAAGGCAAGGCATTTTAATTAGCGACCAAAAGTTGCGAACTTTATCGTCGATGTTCTCCACTAAATCCTTTCAGCAAAAATATGGCAATATCGCGAAATGATCTTGTATGAAACATAGAATGGACCTGCTATACCCGTTTAAATAAGAAAATCTCATTTCAGTAGGCCTTTAAGGTGACAGTATCCAAAACGTGGCACACACTTTTAACATTTTGTAAACTTGAAGACATATGCACCTGTGGAAAGGGTGACTGGCAACACTAAATTGTCCCTAGTGTGTGAATGTGAGTGTGAATGTTGTCTGTGTTGGTCCTGGTATGAGATGGCGACTTGTCCAGGGTGTACGCCGCCTTCCGCCCGATTGTAGCTGAGATAGGCACCAGCGACCCCAAAGGGAATAAGCGGTACACAATGGATGGATGGATGGAAGTTTAATTTAAAAACATTCATTCAATGCTTAACATATACATTTGTTCCCATTGTACGTACAAATGATTGAGTAACTTACCTGTCTGTGTGCAAGATAGTCCTCCCATAGATGGACCAACGCCGAAAACACCAAAACAGCATAAAATATCTGTTTTTCCACAGGTAATTCCCATATCATGTCAAACATATTTGCTTATTTTCTGTAAAATGGCGTTTTTGATCTGGAAGTCGCTACCTTGACAGGCTAACAGCTACGTTACCGCTGCTGCTCTCCTTTAACCGCTAACGTCGCTGTGCGTAACTCGCAATACTCTGTGCCGGTTTTAAAGGACGGGGGTCGACATAAAAAAACAAAAACATGTACCAGGATTATTTGTTGAGTTAGTTTAAAAGGACAGCTTCTACCGCCAATGAGTTTCCATTTCGCACACGACAGAAAATGTCAGGGCAACATTAAATCGAGTCCGTATAGGAACAGATTCGACACCAAAGGTTCCGGATGTAAATGCACAGGAAAACCAGCAAAAGACTTGTAATGACTCCACGATTATTGCTTGAATTAATGTGTTCATAGCATAGAACTGTAAAACTATACTGCAAAGCACTTTGATATATTTTTGCTTTTAATACCTCAGGCAGTGTCTTTCAAAAATTTGATTCTATTTTACTTAAGTGGAAGAACTACACCAGGGGTGTCAAACGTAAGGCCCGCGGGCCGGATAAGGCCCGTAATAGGTTTTATCCGACACGTAGCATGAGTTTGCGAAGTTTAAAAATGAGCCGAAATGTTTTGGATGAAAGAAACGGCTGTCCTAAATGTGTCCAGCTCGGTTGGTAGAGTGGCTGTGCCAGCAACTTGAGGGTTGCATGTTCGATTCCCGCTTCTGCCATCCTAGTCACTGCCGTTGTGTCCTTGGGCAAGACACTTTACCCACCTGCTCCCAGTGCCACCCACACTGGTTTGAATGTAATTTAGATATTGGGTTTCACTATGTAAAGCGCTTTGAGTCACTAGAGAAAAAGCGCTATATAAATATAATTCACTTCACTTCACTTCACTAGATCAGTGGTTCTCAACCTTTTTTCAGTGGTGTACCCCCTGTGAACATTTTTTTAATTCAAGTACCCCCTAATCAGAGCAAAGCATTTTTGGTTGAAAAAAAGAGATAAAGAAGTAAAATACAGCACTATGTCATCCCTTTCTGATTTATTAAATTGTATAACAGTGCAAAATATTGCTAATTTGTAGTGTTTTTTCTTGAATTATTTGGAAAAAAAAACTTGTTGAAAAATAAACAAGCGATTCAATTATAAAGATTTTTACAGATAGAAGTAATCATCAACTTAAAGTGCCCTCTTTGGGGATTGTAATAGAGATCCATCTGGATTCATGAACTTAATTCTAAACATTTCTTCACAAAAAAAGAAATCTTCAACATCAATATTTATATTACATGTCCACTAAAAATCTAGCTGTCAACACTGAATATTGCATTGTTGTATTTGTTTTTCACAGTTTATTCACATTCATATTTTGTTGAAGTATTATTCAATAAGTATATTTATAAATAATTTTTGAATTGTGGCTATTTATAGAATATTTTAAAAAAAAATCTCACGCACCCCTTGATGTACCTTCAAGTACCCCCAGGGGTACACGTACCCCCATTTGAGAACCACTGCACTAAATGTCACAATTGCAATTATTTGTATCTTTGTAGATCAGGGGTCGGCAACCTTTACCACTCAAAGAGCCATTTTGACCCGTTTCACAAAATAAAGAAAACAATGGGAGCCACAAAACTCTTTCGAAATTAAAAATTAAATAAAACTGCATGCAGAGTTTTTTTTTTACTAAACCAATCAATCAATCAATCAATGTTTATTTATATAGCCCCAAATCACAAATGTCTCAAAGGACTGCACAAATCATTACGACTACAACATCCTCGGAAGAACCCACAAAACCAGAGGTCTCGAACAAGCGGCCCGCACCGTCATATGAAAATTTAATGACAGTGGGGCCCCCGAGTTTTATATGAAGTGACAGCATCACACTTGCCAACCATCCCGAATTTTCCGAGAGACCGAAAGTCAGATCAGCCATTTTCGCGAATGTTTACAAAATTTCCCTCTATTAACAATAAGGGTAAGCTATGATGGTGCTTCCTTTGACGCCCTCTACAACACGTCCATTCAGCTTGCCAGCCTAGTCACACGTTGTACGAGGCTTCTGCTGACACACACAAACGATTGCAAGGCATACTTGTTCAACAGCTATACAGGTTACACTGAGGGTTGTGATCTAAACAACTTTAACACTCTTACTAATATGCGGCACACTGTGAACCCACACCAAACAAGAATGACAAACACATTTCGGGAGAACATCGGCACTGTAACACAACATAAAAACAAAATAATAAATACCCAGAATCCCATGCATCCCACTCTTCCGGGCTACATTGTACACCCCTAGCACCAAATCCCCCCACCATTCCTGTGCGTCGGTTGAGGTGGGCGGGGTTGGAGGGGGCGGGGTTTGGTGCTAATGTAGCCCGGAAGAGTAGAGATGCATGGAATTCTGGGTATTTGTTATTTTGTGTTTATATTGTGTTACAGTGCCGATGTTCTCCCCAAATGTGTTTGTCATTCTTGTTTGGTGTGGGTTCACAGTGTGGCGCATATTAGTAAGAGTGTTAAAGTTGTTTATATTACAACCCTCAGTGTAACCTGTATAGCTGTTGACTAAGTAAGCGTTGCAGTCGCTTTCGTGAGTCAAAAGAGGCTTTACATAAGTTGATCAGTCGACACGCACATCGCGTGATGTAAAAGCGGGCGCGACGACATGTTGTAGAGGAGGTCAAAGACATTGCCATCACTGCACACCCTCAGTATTAGTGATGGGATCGGCAGTTCTTTTGACTGTACTGAATCACTAGAATCAGTTCCTTAAATTGAGTCGTTCAAAAAATTTGTTCACCGAATCCCCCCACCCCCCAAAAAAATAAAAAATAGGTGGGGTGGGCGTGCGTAGTACAGTACAGTGCAGACATTCACGGGAGAAGCAGCAAATAGGGTGAACGCGAGTCCCTACACAGCTCTGTGCATGCAGTACACCAGGCAGTGAGTGACTGACACGGCGCCACAGTCAGCACAGTTCAGTTCGTGAACCTGAATCACTTCTGCAGCAGCAGTTCTGCGTGCAGGTCGGCGAATCATGAGTCAGTCAGTAACAGCTTTCCTAGCGGCAGATCTCGGTGTGTGTCAGTTCGCGAGGGTGGGGCGGAGGCGTGGTTGGGGGCGTGGTTAAGAGGGGTGGCGTATAATTCACCAACTGTATTTCGACAGCACCTACCAAATACACAGTAATAAAAACAAATGTGTTCTACTAACTGTACTGTGCTTGCTGGTTACAAAAAACAACAACAACACTTACCTTTCACTATTTGAGTAACGTTTGTTCTGCCATTTGCGTATTGGTGAGTGATCTCCGAATCTGGGAACATCCTTCACGGACTTGTTGTAGACACCCGCAAATGAAAACGGGATGTTGCTTCCAGCTATCAGCATAGCCATCTTTGTCTCAGCATAAGATACACCATCGGGTCTCCATTTTGCGAGGTGGGCCATAATACTGGGTTGTGAACGATGCTTCGCTGACCGTTCATGGCTGAGTATATCCGTTCGGCCGCCGTGTTCAATGGAGAAGTCTGTTCTACAAAATTTACAGGCAACATACCCTTTACCCTTCGAACTCTCCTGGATAAAGTGAAATTTTTGTTTCCAATCGTTCTGGAACTTAAAAGCTTATTTCTTCATTTTGCTCGTCGACGTTGTAATATATTGGGTTGGAGTCAATAACCAGGCGACGTGATGAAGTTACGTCTTTTTACTGTGGGCTTTAGAACAGACTCCCTAATGCATGTTCCTTGACCGCACTTAAATGTAGAATATATTTACATTCTATTCTATGTACAGTAGATGGCAGTATTGTCCTGTTTAAGAGGGTCACAAGATTGAGTCGGTCTGCATGGAGCTGGAGGGGCGTGGCCCCAACTCCGCCTGAATTTCAGGAGATTTTCGGGAGGAAATATGTCCTGGGAGGTTTTCGGGAGAGGCGCTGAATTTCGGGAGTCTCCCAGAAAATCCGTGAGGGTTGGCAAGTATGCCGCGAGGGGAGGAAAATCACTCGCGGCATTGGGGCGTGCAGAGCAGAGAGTTGTCGTTCACTGAGTGATTCATGTCGTTAATCCGCGGTGAACGAATCGTTCGCTCAGTCCCTCCCCTCCACCCCCATGATGAGTAGCTGGCTGCGTCGTTCGCCGACGTCGAGGGTTCAGTGATTCACAGAATGCGCCAGTTCCACCCATACCAGCATGGTCGCGGCGGAGCTCAACTGAACTGAGAAAGGAACGAATCAGTTCATGAAGTGATTCGGTTCAGTACATTCACTCAAAAGATTTATTCGTTCGAACGAATTGTTCGCGAACGATACAACCCTACTCAGTATTGTAGTCCGGGTGAAAATTGGACATTGTTGGTGATTTCTGAGAGAGGGATTTGGGTGATTTCTGAGAGAGGCACTAAAATCCGGAAACCTAACGGAATAGTCGTTGGGGTCGGCAATTTAGCAGCTGAGCCACATCAGAGGGATCAAAGAACAGCATGTGGCTCCAGAGCCGCGGGTTGCCGACCCCTGTTGTAGATGCTATTTATGTAAAAAAAATAAATAAAAAAAATAAGATGATGCATTGGTCGAGGAAAATGAACAAACTACATAAATAACATCCTGTAATTTGATTTTGATACCATGAATTGATTAACGTGGACTCCAACTTAAACAAGTCAAAAAACTTATTCGGGTGTTACCATTTAGTAGTCAATTGTACGGAATATGTACTGTACTGTGCAATCTACTAATAAAAGTTTCAATCACTCAATCAATCATTTTTTTATTTGGATAGATTGAAAATGAACACCACTGAGTTGACTGATAAGCATTATCACATAATTTATTCAGAAAGTATAAATAACGACAAATAAAAGGTACTATTAACTGCAACATCAATCACTTTTCTACCGCTTGTCCCTATCGGGCTCGCGGGGGTGCTGGAGCCTATCTCAGCTACATTCTGGCAGAAGGCTGGGTACACCTTGGACAAATGTAAGTGTAAAAAATATGACTTGTACATTTTCAGAATGAGGTTGTTCTATTTTTAAACAAAGAAAACCATCTGAAGTTGTCTTTATTTTTAGGTTGTCGTGCCGTGATTTTACCAGTCCAGCCCACTCAATTGTTTTACAACACTATTCTTAAGTTTGTGTTGCGGTTGCATAATTGTGTGTAAGTAAAAATAAATAAAACGTTTAATATGGAAAATGCAGAAAATAGTTTAATGAAATATTTTTTTTTCCTCAAATAAAGCTATGAATTCATACAAACATGTTGGACTTTGGGCTTCATGGGGGAGGAGGGGTTAGTGCGTCTGCCTCACAATACGAAGGTCCTGCAGTTCTGGGTTCAATCCCAGGCTCGGGATCTTTCTGTGTGGAGTTTGCATGTTCTCCCCGTGAATGTGTTGGTTCCCTCCGGTTGAATGGCAACACTAAATTGGCCCTAGTGTGTGAATGTGAGTGTTTGTCTGTGTTGGCTCTGCGATGAGGTAGCGACTTGTCCAGGGTGTACCCCGCCTTCCGCCCGATTGTAGCTGAGATAGGCGCCAGCGTCCCCCGCGACCCCAAAAGGGAATAAGCGGTAGAAAATGGATGGATGGATGTTGGACATTATCAATGTCTCTTAAAATGTATTATTTCAGTTTGTTTTGAAAGATTGCCTTTATTTTGACATTTTTCATAATCATGGAGAAATTAGTGAAACAATTAAAAGGACTCATAAACAAGTAGAATTACACACTAAAGACCCACTGACAGCTTTCATATCAGCGTTTCAATTAGTTTATTTACTAAAATACTAAAGTAAACACACATTAAAAAAACAATCACTGAATCTTTTTTTACATTTATTAGAAAGTTACACACAGATATACATCTACAGTAGCGCTGTCCACTGCAATGGCACACACATGTAATCTAAACTTGGGTGAGAAAGTACCAAAACAATCTTCAATCCATAGATTTTTTTGTAGGGTTTTTTTGTCCATGTTGTCAAACAGGACATTTTCTAAAAAATCTGCAAATCTGTACATATGTTGACGTACTACTATATATACACACTAACCAATATGTTTTTAAGGAGAAGTCTTATTAAAAAAATCATCTTAACTCTTATGCATTCTTGGAGCTTAAATTTTCCTGTGCAGCTAATTTTGCAAAAGTCTTCCATTTGGCAACCTAAACAACAAAAATGGTGTCAATTAAGACAGGAAGACTTTAACTTAATTTAAATAAAAAACAAAGTGAACAGTTAACCTTTGCTTCCCAGAAGCAGTTTGCCGTTGGTTTCAGATGGGAAGAGGTGAGGCAGGGTGGCAGTACTAACAGGCTTTCCCAGGACCACTACAGGTCTAAGGTACTGGAGCTGCTTAATGGCCAGATCCCCGCACCCAGCCAGGGATTTATCCAGAATGGACTTTAGGTTTCCGACTGATGTGTAGTCCCCGGTGGTGCCCTGGGACTTGTGCAAGGAATGGCTACGCCTGCTGCGAGTAAGCTTGACTCCCAGCTGCTTGTTCTCTTTGACGGAACAGTTTTTGAACGAATCTCGCAGTTTGACGGTCATCGGCTTTATGTCTTTCGGAGCGGTCTCTTGGATGAACTGCAGGAATGACACCTCAAAGCCAATAGGCTTGTATGTGGTGATGTCAAAAGATTGTGGCGGGGAGGAGAGTGGCTGGGAGTCTTTTAGGCTTGATGGTTGTGCGGGGATCTCATTTTTGCGTTTAAGAGGTTGCCGGACAGGAGTCGTCAACGGAGAGTCGCCTACAATTTTACCAGCCTCTTTGTCGCTTGAAGTCGCTTGGAGGCTGTCCTCGGTGGTAAAGAGTACAGAGCAAGGAGGTGAGAGATCAATAGTAAGGGGACGAAGGAGGACTTTGGTTTTGTCCAAGATTAACTTCTCTACTGGTTTGGGAGCGCTCGGTTCTGCAAGGACTGAGTCCCCAGCAGGACTGCCACCGCTCGGTTCCCCGTACAATATGTCATCAAGGACACTACTTCTCTCAAGAGGTGGTGGCTCCTCCACCTCCTCAGGGAATCCCAGAGGATCAGGATTAGTCACATTCTCATCCTTGGCCTTGACAGAGTGCAGTTTACCAGGTGTAGGCGGTCCCTCTGACTTCTCCAGCTCAGGCTCCGTGTTAAAAACACTTTTATGGTTTTTCGGTTCTCCAACTGTCTGCCCGGCTGACTTCCGTTGAATCAGTTCCTCCAGATTCTCTACGTTGGTAAGTAAATTATTTTCTTGGGCATCTTTACGGCACATGTTGTGAATGTCTTCGTAGTGACGGAACAAGCTTCTCCTGTACATGACGACAGAGTCACAGTTTTGAATCATGCATGGGTACCCCACAGGCAAACAGCGGTCTTGGCACATCTGTAGCGCTTCTTCAGGAGATTTGAAAACAAGACCTTTCAAAGTTCCCCTTTTAGTTCTAGGTTTTGTCTTGTCCAAAGTAACCTTCTTGCACACTTTCTTGGATTTAGGATGTTTCTTTGTTGCTGCAAGTGCTGGGTGTGCAACCTGTTCCTCTTTGACAGGTTTTGTAGGTGGGACAATAAGCTTCTTTTGGCATCCCGTAACAGATTTCTTGTGAGTGCTCTGGAGCCTTACAACCAGCGAGTCGTAGTACTGGAAGTGTCGATAAAAAGTATGTTTTTTTAGCGACTCGTTGCAGCTGAATGCTTTTGTGCACCCCTCATACTTGCATTTAATCATACCCGGCATCTGAGAGTGCGACATGCGAATGTGCCGTGCCAGGCTGCTTTTGAGGTGGTATGAGGCCTTGCAGTTGCCAAACTGACATTTGAACTGAGGTTTAGGTTCGTCCGAGTTTAGGTAGGGCCTGCTTTTCTTAGTGTTCTCCTTTTTGACCACAGGATCGTGCTGTTGCGTTTCGAATTCTTGCTCCAACAAGAGCTGAGAACGTTTGTAATGGTGCACAAGCTGCAAGTGATCCACGAGGCATTCCTGCGTGGAGAAAGCTGCATCACAGTTTTTCGCCACACATTGAAAGGGTTTGCCTAATTTATCTAGTATGTTATCCAGATTACTTTTGGGCACCAAGCGCCTTGTTCTGAGCTGGGGTGTAGCGAAATCCTCGCTTTCTCCCTTTTCTTCTTCAGTACCATTAACAGCCAAGGATGAAGAAGGACTACAGAAGTTTTGCTCATGGTCCAAATTCGGGACTTCTATCTTTAGCTTGCAGCTCTGTGGGGTTGTTGATTGTGTATATTCACACCTTTGTTTGTCCACCAGACTGGCACTAATATTATGTACGTGAATATAATGGGATTTTAAGTGTCGTAGTTCTCTGTGACCTCTGGAGCACAGCTGACACTTAAAGGGCTTAAAGGTTGTGCTCCTTAAACAACTCATCTTTTTGGCCTGTTCCAGCGTGCGTCCATGTACGGAAACACAGTGGCGCTGCAAGCTGTAACTCAGCCCAGTCCTGAAACCGCATTTCCCGATATCACACACATAGGGCTTAGTGTTGGCAAGCGTTTCCACGACGACACTTTCCACTTTGCGAAGTGCGTTATTTTCCGCTAAGCTGGTTGCATTTTCTTTGGCTGCTTTAGAAAGCAAAACCACTGGTTGGTTTTCTACAACAGACCGGTGAAGGGATGAATCTGCTCCATGGATGGACGAATGTGGTAGACTTGGCGTGGATAACGAGTTAAGATCCAGCCTATAGAGCCTGATGAGAATGTCTTCAAAAAGATCATCTTTAGCGAGGCTTGTTATGTATTTTGGGGCAGCAGTCCATCCTTTACCATCTTCCATAAGTGAGCATGTAGCTGAGAGTTGGTTTTCATCTTCCTCAATGTCCGACTCCTTTTCCGTCTTGAACTTTTTGGACTTTGAGTCTTGATCCTTCTCATATTTGTGCTCCTTGTTCTCCAGTTTAAGATGATCCGGGTGGGCGTGTTTGAGATGCCTTTGGACATCTCGAGCCCGGGAGAAAGTCATACCACACTTTTCAAATCCGCAGGTGAACTTGCTTCCATCAAAACACATTGCTACCAGAGTGACTACCGCTTTGGGCTCTGTGTTGTCAGATGATAGATAAGAAGTAGCGGAACTACCCAAAGACGTATTTAAAGTATGTCCATTAACGCTCCCTTTTGTATCGACTGGCTTAATACCGGAAGCTGCCTTTTCTAAATCAGCCTCAAAAACTATCTGTTTTGCTTTTCTCTGAGCCTCAAAGTCCTGTTCGGAAAATGTAATGCCATGTGTGGATAAATGCTCAATGAATTCCCTTTTGGAAAAGTAGAACTTTTTACATTTGATGCCGGGGCATGTGAAGGCAGCATCCCTGAAATGCTGCGCCTCGTGATGATAAAGTTGCCCCAGGTCAGAGTAAGCTAAGTAGCAGCCTGTGAGCTGACACTGGAAGTTGATCTGATAGCCGTGGACCGGTTTGTGCATCAAAAGTTCATTGGAAGATGCAAATCGGGCTGCACAATCCACCACCGCACACATATAAGGGTGCGAACCAAAGTGAATCTTCCGATGATTGCGTTGATGGTACGCGGAGACAAAATGGCGTCGACAGAAGACACACTTCACCCGCTTCTCTCTCATCTGATAATAATATGTCACATTTTCGTCGCTATTGTGGTCGGACTTTAGGTGAACATATAAGTATTTGGAATGTTTAAAAACCTTAGTGCAACCAGTTCCGGGACAGAAGTACTCGTCTCGATTCTGCAGACTGTAGTGCTGAGTGATGTAATCAAACGTGATGGCCTCGTCGTCATCCACGAGTGTGTCATTGACAGTTTGGGCCTCTTGCACAACGTGCTGCAACATGTTGGAATCGTGCGGGGATTTGTAACACATAACCAAAGATGGATCTATGGTGATCTCACCCGGTTCCATGTCGTCCTCAGTCTGCAGTTGCTGCAAGTCCTTCTTTATTGTGTTGTTTCTGGGAAGGACCGTCTGTTTTTGAACATGAATTTTCATGTGTGGAATGAGCTCCTTTCTGCTATTGTACTGCTGCAAGCAAACAGGGCAGGGGTGTTTGTCATCCATTGCGTGTCTTTTAGAGTGGTGCATAATACGAGTGTCAGTGAATGACCGGTTACAAATTCGACAACAGAGTTTGATTCTCCTATTGCCTTCTCCATCTGAAACTACGTAAGAAAATTCTTTTTTAACACCTCCATTTAAAATGTTTTTGTGCCCAATATTATCTAACAGTTTCTCATTTTCTTGATTGTACAATGACTCGCCCTCATCTTCGGACTCTGTCTTCAATCCAAGAAGAGAGATACAATGATACTTTATGGTTTTCCAGTCCCAGAACTCAGGGTCAAAGGGCCAGTGTGCCTTCAGTGCAAGAAGCAGTTCACAGCGCACTGAGTTGGGAATGACACCGTTTTCCTGGTCGTACTTCTGATCCGGGCGCATGTACAGTTCCTGGAGGCAGCTCAAGACCTGCTGGCTGGGGCCGAGAAGGAACTCTGTGAGTCGGCAGGCACGCAACACTTCAAGATCGTTGAGCAGGAGGCCCGACATCACTTTACAGATGCTAATTCTTGTTTCCTCGTCATCTTGCTTCGGAAGTCGGAGGGCTTTGACACTAAGCTCGACTGAGGCAGCGGCCCCCATTTCCTTTGCCTGAAACAAATACAAGCGAATGCATCAGATGGTTAGTAAACCTTTTAGGTCACACTGACTTGAAATTTCTCACTCAAATCATCGCACTCTACAAAACATTAATTTTAACTTTATGGTGTTCAGCCGTATTACCACAGAAGTTGCAGTTAGACTGACAGGACAATATTTGAGCAAGCCAAACATGGCCGCCATCGAGTAAAATCAGATCTGCAGTTTAACGGACGGTACTATTAACTGATAATCCATAAATCGTTGACCAATTGCAGTGATATTGGGCGGTTTTCAAAGTAGTTTTCTTGGACCATGATTTAAGACGGTCCCTGGGTATTATAAAAATATATGATTTTTCTTAAAACGCAGTGGTTATAATTAAGGAAAATATTAAGTTAAGCTAAGAATGTATCTGACATTAACAAACTAAATTAAACTTTTCCACAAATGCCCTCTTGAGCATATCAAAATAGCGACAGCCTTTTAAATAATTTTTCAACACCGCCACTGCATTTTGTTTATCCATCCATCCATTGTCCCTTTTGGGGACGCAGGGGGTGCTGGAGCCTATCTCAGCTGCATTCGGGCGGAAGGCGGGGTACACTCTGGACAAGTAGCCACCTCATCGCAGGGCACACAGATAGAAAGACAACATTCACACTCACATTCACACACTAGGGCCAATCAACCTATCCCCAGGTGCATGTCTTTGGAGGTGGGAGGAAGCTGGAGTCCCCGGAGGGAACCCACGCAGTCACAGGGAGAACATGCAGACTCCACACAGAAAGATCCCGAGCCCAGGATTGAACTCAGGACCTTCGTATTGTGACGCATATGCACGAACCCTTGTTCCACTGGGCTGCCCAGAACACGGGTAGCGTCTAACATAATCAATTTTAAATGGTTCTTTCTTCTGCTGAGACTGTGACTCTAGTGTTTATTTTTATTTTATTACAGCACATCCCCTAAATGTTAAATTACAATCGACAGGAATAAACACAGCATTGAGCAGCGGAAATGTGTGCTCAATTAAATCTTTAAATTGTTAAAATTAAATTTGTGATACTGGTTAATTTTTGACAGTGTCTAAACTAGCCTGGCATGATACAGTGTAAATGTAATGACGTATGCGCCAAGCAGCTGCACTGAGTTATAACAGCAATTGTCGGATCTGCTGACGACAAGGATTATTTTTCTATTTAGTTACAAGGGCCGCAACTACTTTGTCGTCTAGTCTCTTATTATCTTAAGAAATTAGTCGACTAATCGGATCTTGAAGTGTATTCAGTGGCTCTAATTAAGCCATCGGTTTTTAAATACAGCCTGAAGATTTTTTTACGGCATGTGCTAACTAGCAATAAAAAGGGCTACTTGATTCTTAAAATATATATTTATACTGTAACTCTGCTGCTTATTAGGTTGTTAAAAACAACTGTTTGTCTGTTTAAAAGCAAAGACAGGAAAAGTGCTGATAAACAACCAATCAATTGTTTAATGTAAACAAAGACCAGTCAATATAATAGCAATAACAAAATGATCACCAAAGCTTCCTTGAAAAGAAAATATATTTTGTAATGATTACATGTTGAGACAGAAGCCCACATGTATATGGACAAATGACAGTTAAAGCTGTTTTTTACACAACTTTGTCTCGTGTAGCTAGCTAGCTAACAAGCCAACTATGTTATCGAGTAAAGTTGGAGATCACATACGGAAAGATGTCCAACATGCCGCTGCTTTAAATGCTCCTTCATCACAGATGTACTGCTTTGAAAAATAAGATACGCTTTGCAAATTATTTTTGTCTTTGACAAGTTGAGTTCATTCTCGCTGTGATGACGACATAGACTACAATCAGCAAATTAATTTGTCAGCGACAAATTTGGTTAACAACTTTTAAAAACATGATCAACGAATGGTTGCATCACTACTAGAAACTGATTTTTAACAAAAACATCACTGCAATTGTCTAACACTTCTAAAACTTGGAGGAGAGCTACCATCTTCAGCACATGTCTTACCTCTGTCTGAATAACACGAACAAGGTAAAGCAAATGTTGCACAGTTTTGGCAACGCCGCCAAGTTGAAGGCATCGTTCAAGAAGAGACACAAGTGAGGAGTCAATCTTTCTCTGCAGTTTACTCCACAGAAGAGTCAGCTCCCTTTGGATGGAATCAATAAACACATTTCAATGAGGGCTTATCGGAAGTCATCACACGCATTGTTTGGTCCGAGCATTAAGGCCGTACTGACTCACCAGGATTGGTCAAGGCTGGGCTGCTGTAGCTGCTGTGTCAGGAAGGTCGTGCACAAGATAAAAGCAGTGTTCTCCTCTCCCTCGGTCTCCAAGTTTGTTGTAATCTCAACAACGTCCTTGCAGTTCAGCCGAGATATCTTTTAGAAAGATGAAATGTGTCATGTTCCAACATTAACAACACAAATGCTATACAATTGCAAAGAAACAGTCCACTTTACAATGACATAAAAATGAAATATAGGAGTACTCAGCCAAATGCTTCAAATGCATGTTAAGTTCCCAGTATGTACCCTTTATGTAACTAATACTTCAATTGACTATGACAGTGGTTACCAAACATTTTTGACCGAATACCCCCTCAGAAAACACTTAGCTCTACAAGTACCACCATATTGACCAACATTCAGTAAATAAATGATAAATGGGTTGTACTTGTATAGCGCTTTTCTACCTTTAAGGTACTCAAAGCGCTTTGACACTACTTCCACATTTACCCATTCACACACACATTCACACACTGACGGAGGGAGCTGCCATGCAAGGCGCCAACCAGCACCCATCAGGAGCAAGGGTGAAGTGTCTTGCTCAGGACACAACGGACGTGACGAGGTTGGTTCTAGGTGGGATTTGAACCAGTGACCCTCGGGTTGCGCACGGCCACTCTCCCACTGCGCCACGCCGTCCCAGTAGCGCAGTAGGCCGAAGTATTCGTAAAAAAAACCCCCCAAAAAACGCGTTTTTTTTAACAACTATATTTGATATTTTTTGCTATTATAACATAACACACAGTTTAAACAGCAACACTGTGTTTGAATATTTAAGTTATTCTTTGATGTACCACTACAGGAAGCACGCGTAACAGCTTGAGAATCACTGGACTATGAAAATATATAATAATGCAACCCGTCATTATCCATTCCTAAGATTATAAATCTGTCAAATTTTCCTTTAATTCTAACTGTAAAATTTAGATGATCTGATTCACGTAAGATTATTGGTGGATAATATGAATGTAAAAAAACATTACTATAATATTTATTATTGTGCATTTTCTGGGGATCAAGCTATCCCGTCTTTAAAACTAGCAACACCCCTGTTTCTAACTTTAATTGAGGGTCTTTGAATGCACCAGTTTCGTGAAATGACAGATGCACAGGTCAAACATATACACACAGATTTCTTGTATTTTCACATTTATTTTATGATTTTATCCTCGTTCCATAATGCGGCTGGTTTGTGTAAAGTGTTTCATGCTAGATTCCCGGTATCCATTAAGCAATTTTGATAAGAGGGTGTAGACCAGGGGTCCCCAAACTACGGCCCGCCAGCGTTCAAGATCTGGCCCGTGGGAAGTCCCAAGTAATTTTTTTTTTTTTAAATCTGTCCTTTTTAATCCATTTTCTACAGCCCGACCACCTCCCTAGGTGTTTAGGGCACGTCCAACCGGTAGGAGGCCATGGGGAAGACTCAGGACACATTGGGAAGACTATGTCTCCCGGCTGGTCTGGGAACGCCTCGGGATCCCCCTGGAAGAGCTGGACGAAGTGGCTGGGGAGAGGGAAGTGTGGGCTTCCCTGCTTAGGCTGCTGCCCCAGCAACCCGACCTCGGATAAGCGGAAGAAGATGGATGGATAGATATAAACAGCCCGGACCTCGGCCAAATTATTTTAACCCAATGCGCCCCCCGGGTCAAAAAGTTTGGGGACCCCTGGTGTAGACAGTCTGAGACATTCTTACTTTGATTCAAGCAACCATATTGTTAATCTTTTAAGGCTACATTTATTTCAGCTTGATGAGGAAATGCACCTTTTTTTTGGAATTTTGCCGATCGTTCATAATCATAACTAAAGACATGACGTAAGATGTATTTTTTAAAAATGCATTGTAACTTGTAAATAAGTCTGCTTACAACGGAGCCAACGGGAGGTCCTTTATTCCACCCATAAAACCCAATCAATAACCATTCAAAAAGCGGCAACAATACTCCATTTACATTTTGTGACTTGAATATAAAAACATTAGTGGTATTGTTATCATAAGTGCCAACGCAGAAAAACTATGTATAGTGGTGCCGTGATCACAAGCTTGTGCGCCAACACTGACATCAAGGGGTAAGCTGCTTCCTTGCTTGTGGAAGTTTATTGGAGATAAAAAAATCATGCCTTTCACCTGTATAGCAGAAGGCATATTCCTCCAAGTTGACAGCCAATTAAAGGTATGGCTTGAACGACGCGAAAAGACGCTTGGTTCCACCCCACTTTTCTTTACGACGATTAAACGGCAAACTTCATCTAAACGAGACTTTAACAAGATTTAATGCTGCTTTAAAAAGTACTTGAACTGATTTAGACAAAATTTAGCTGGCGGAATTTGGCAAAAATGGTAGTTAAATCTGTTTTTCACACAATTTCATCTCACACTTGTTAGATAGCTGACAAGGTACAAGCTAACAGTCTTACCGAGTTGAGATCACATTCTCCAGATGTCCGACATTCCTCCGCATTTAAGGTTCCCGAATCACAGATATAGTGTCTTAAAACCACGTGTTTTGCAAAATGAGTAAGTTTTTACATTTTTTAAAGAAGAATAGGAGGAAATATTGTCACACTGTACATGTTTTCACCCGCAATGTTGATGCAAGTGGCGGTGCGGACTCGCGTCCTCCGGAAAAAAAATAACTGATGAAGTCATAACTATGCCGTCAAATTAATTTGTTGGCGACAAATTTTATTGTCGACAAATAGTTGCAACCCTACTGTAAATTGTATGTGCTATAAAAGCCATTAAATTGTATGTGACCAATGACCTTCAAAAGTAATTGTAATTATGCTGAAAAGAAGTAAACCTTCCCCTCAGTAAAACATGGAGGCAATCTTAGGTTGTGAGGCAGCAAACACAAAGGTGGTGCGAATACTTTTGCAAGGCATTGTACCAACCTAATTTTTTAATTTTATTTTTGGACAATATATGTGGGGTCTGTAAATAGTAAGTATTCGTTGTGTTTTGTTTAGGGGAAAAAACACTAAATACTCTATCTTCAAGTACCTCCTTTATGGCTTCTTCATTGGGGAGCAGTTGGCAAAGCAGAGCGACGTATGTTTGACGAAAGGTAGCATGGTTGGAGACGGTGCTACATTCAGTGCATGCTTTGGCTAGCACCAACGCCTTGGCCACTTCGCCCATCTTCTCCAGATGCTTCACTCGCATCTCCATGAAGCCGTCGCCCTCCAACCTGATGTAGGCGTCGACTAAAGGAAAAAAATTTTTAAAAAGGTGAGCAAACTAAAACAGATGGGAAAACGTAATGCTAAAATGTTACTTGGTGTAATTTTGATTAGGGTTTTGTGAAATTATTGTGTTGTATTACCATTCTTTTATTACAGTCACATTTAGCAATGATCTAATTTTTCATCTCAAACAATGTCTCTGTATGGCGAGTTGCCTCTCTTCGTGTGCTTGATTGAGAGCAACAACAGTACAAAAATATGCTGCCATAGCGAAAAAGAGGTGTCACTCTGTCACAAAACTTGGCTGGTGATGATAGCGACAACAAATTTTTTTCGATTAATCGATTAACATGTACGGTTAATTTCTTTACATAAATAGTTTTTTAGTGTCGTGATGCAACAATGTTTTTCAAAATGAATTTCCCCAAACATACACCAACAATTTTCTTGTGTGGAGAAACTTTTAAATGCATGTTGTTTGGTTCAGGGATACAAAAAAAGTAAGATTAGCTGATACCCTCACATGTATTAACTAATTATATCATGTATTTATGGTGAGAGATATTGACTAAATACTTTTTTGTAAATGACCATAACATCACCTTACTTTTGAAAGTAAACTAGTAGTGGGACTGACACCAATACATTTTATCAGAAAATATTTAAGGTCATTAAAAGACTTTGCTTTTTAATCAAAATTCTAATCAGCAGAAAAACACTGAAGGCATTGTAAAAATATCAGGTAAATATATTAATTTCTTCATTATTCTCTTGTATTCCAAACAATTGTTTAACCGATATGAAATCAAAGTCCTCCTGTCTCTAGGGACTTATTCACATTTTTTTTTAAAACATGAAGAAAAATGGATTTTGTGAGAAAACATCGATCTAATTACTAGTATCACTCATATACTGTACTACCCTTGGTATTAATAGCATTGACCGATGGATCCTTCCACCCTTCTCCGTGACTGCTGGCACTGGCACTTGACAGACACAGCAGCGGAGCACACATACATACAGATCTTGCTGTATTAATATCCTTTCTCGAGACTTTTACTAATATACCTGTTCATTTTTTTTTTCTGCTGTAACGCTGTTAAATCTACATGTGTGTTGAAGTGAACTAAGCAATTATCCTAGGGTTTGCACGTTTTCTTGCTGTCTGCTGCTCTCACATGATGTGCAGCATTTTTAGCCTCTTTTTCGAGTTTCGCTGTTATCTTAAACGACGCACAGTACATGACGTCGACATATCTACGTCATCGATGACGTCGACTAAGTCGATGCATCGCTGCAGCCCTAGACATATCGAAAGTGTGCTTAATATTTGTATTGGAATAGGTTGATTGGCAACACTAAATTGGCCCTAGTGTGAATGTTGTCTCTGTGTTGGCCCTGCGATGAGGTGGCAACCTGTCCAGAGTGTACCCCATCTTCCACCCAAATGCAGCTGGGATATGCTCCAGCCACCCTCCCGACCCCGAAAGGGACAAGCGGTAGACAGTGGATGTTTGAATGTTGTCTTGTTCTTAGCATAAAGAAGACAAAAGTTTTTTTTTCCTTTTTGGAGTAACATGCATCACATTTATTAGACAAGCTCGGGATAAATTACTTTGTTTCAGGGTGTGTTTTGACCCACAATAATCTGAGTTTATATTATTCAAAATCATCTGCACTTCAGTAAAGCGATATATGGCTGTTACGTTCCAGATGGCTCGAGGTCTAGGGATCGTAGGGGAACGCAACAAAAAAGTGTATCAATCAAATGAGTTGTAAATTAAAGACACCGAAGCCAAGAATTGAAAACAAAAACTAGTGTATTGAAACGAAACCATGGGGGGGTTAAAACAAAGACACAACACTAGCCTAGTTTGGGAATACAGGTGCTGTCAAACAAATGAACAAAACATACCAAAATACACCTCTAGAAAAGAAAGGTAAGCTGACTAACTAAAGCTATTTAATAAGCATAAACCAAAAACCTACCTAACTACTTGGCATGTAAAATGATGTAATGTGATCATTGTATATAAAAATCAGAGCAAACTTGCAGGGAGGAAAATGCTTGAATCGCTTGTGCTACTAATTAATCTGTTCCCTTAAATCAGTATTGATAGCATCACTTCAACTCTTTTCAGAAATAATAAAAGATACAAACAAGATTTATTAAAATATAAAAAGTTGAAAGCTTTTTCAACATCTTTAAAAAAGAGGATTAATTACATGAATTAATTACAAATCATGATTCAATGAAATCGCCTAAACAGAACTAGTTTAGATCAATGCCTTGGTGAGAAAAACGTACCTTCTTGTTGGATAGTAGGTTGGCCGTTGAGGAGGGCGGAGAGGACGACATTGCACCATGCACCCCCCTCCCCCGTGATCTGGAGCAAAGCCTGGAGGTCCGTGCTCCCGTACTTTATTAACATATCATGCGCAATCTGAAAGGAAACAAATTGGAGGGATTACTTTTTAACCCACATTTTACATTGAGTGAAGTTTGAGAGCACTCATGTTGTCAATAAATTTGACCGTGTGTGCCATACACATTTAACACCACATCTCAAATATATACTGACAAGTTATCCTTTTATTGTTTGCTTTTTCTGAAGGGTACATTCTTTTTTATTGCACTTTGTTTGAAGTTCTCCTGTTTAGGTCAATCTAAATGATAGAAATTGTCTATGTTTAGAGTATAATAATCGTGACACCGAATATTATTATAAAAAAGTGCAAGTATTATCTTGACTGGTGTAAATATAAATATAAATAACAGCCTCCTTGATATTAAACACCTTAAACCTAATAGAAGGCATTGTGGCTACTGCAGTGTAATGCTGTATGCTCAAAACCATTGTATGGTACATTTTCCCTTTGGCCCTTGAAGGCACAGAGTTAGGGCAATATTGGTCTAAACTGACTCAATTTAACTTTGCGACAAACCTTTTACTTGTACAAGAAAAGACAGTGTTGGTGGCGCAAAACAAACAGCACGGGTCTTAAAATGAGAACTTCCAAATGTATGCTGATGATGTGATTATTTTCATTCCTGCTTTGTATAAGCATACAGGAAGCATCATTTTATAAGCATACATGAAGCATCCTTCAGTCAAATATTTGGCTTAACTAATGTAGGGCATGTGCTCCTTAAATGCTGTCTACTACCGAATAAAAAAAAAAAACTGTCTTTATAATGTTCACAAAAAAACTACAGTGGTCCATTGTGTTCCTCGAGGATGTTGAACTTCACATCCTAGAGTTCAAATACCTCAGTGTCACATTATTACACTCTTATTTGAAAAAATGCATCAAACTTCCTGTAATCGCAATCAAATGTAATCCACATAAATTTCAGACCAGAGCACACATGACAGTACCTTTTTCTAAAATATTTCTACACTCATTGATACATTTAGACACATTACTGCATCACAACCTGGTCATTCACCAGAAGCACGACATCTAAGCCAAAAGGAACTTTATTCAGAAATGTAAAACTTTGGTCATTCCATTAGTGCATTACATTTTGGAAAAACCTGACATCTATATTAAAAATGTCTTTTATTTCGAAATTACCTGTTTAATTTACAAAGTTCTTCCAAATTCTAGCCCCAGTCCACACTTTTTTGGGGAAGTAGTTTTAGTGTTTTTAATAGAACATTTTATAAAAGTACGAAAACTGTATAGTGTCAAAGTGACCGAAAGCATCTTTTCCTTTTTCTGTATGTGGCCCTTTGTGGGAAAAATTTGGACACCTCTGCCCTAGAACCTTCAAATAATAGACTAACTCCTAGGAATAAAGTTGTGTCTTTTTACCTGAACTGACTGGTGGAACTGCATCCAGGCTTCACACGGGATTTCATTATCTGGAACTGACAGAAATAGCTCAAAGCAGCTCCTGCGTGAAAAACAAGACAACACTTAGGTAAAACATAGTGAAGATCAACAACAGGGCCTTCCAAATATGAACTTTTTTTCCCCCCAATACAACTACCAATATATCAGTGATCCAATGGGGATCCAGCAGTGGTTTACTTCGCCTTTATGGCGTCATAGAAAACTGGAGTACAGTTTTCAATTTTTTTAATTGAAGTTTGATTGGACTTCAAATTTGTTTTGATTTGAGTACAGTATATCCCTTCCTACTCTGGGTCGTTGACTAGATACTGTTTCCTTCTTGTGAAGAGTGAAGATAGACGACAACCACAACAACAACATCTTAATCTACACTGGAAATACTCATTTAAAATAATCAGTTTTCTCTGAGAGGATATTTTACTTATAAACCAGAGGAAAATACCTTTGTGAAGATTTGACTGCAACTTCTTCTAACGAGTCATGGCTTAGGACGTTATTATTATTATTATTATTTGTAACACTATTTGGCTGTTCGGGACACGAGGTAGCTATCATGTAAATATAAATAAAACTATTAAATACCTTTTGTTAGTTAACAACATACTGGTGTATGTGTATGGTCATTTCAAAGTTTATCAACATTTGTAAATATACTGTGCCTGAAAGATGATTGACTGAGAGAAAGAATGTGCAGGACGGAATTGAACCTGTTAGCACAAGATTGGCAATACAAGTTAAAAACAATGCCGTACTTTGTGACTTCTGGACGCAACAACAACACAAAAGGTTTGAAAACATATTCAGTAAATAATTTTTAGAGCGCACCGAGATATTGAGTACACAATATCAGTTTTCATGCAAATGTTTACACCGATTTTTGTTTTGTTTAAAAGTGCTCGCCTGTGTTCAGGGACCCTCTTTGGCAAAAACTGACCAATCAAAGCTCTGAGTTTTGGGTCGCCAGCGAAGCAAACCTAGGATTTTCAGGAGGTGCACTTAAACCTTGCGCGAAGATACTAAAATTTTGAAACTGCCGATAACAGATCTTTATGATCTAATATCAATCATCAAATCAAAATATTGATACTTTGGTTCAGGGGTATCCAACCAATGTGGCATACTTAAAAGTCAAAGTATGCGGGGGCCCTATTGATGTTTTTTTATCTAAATTTTACTTAATAGATATTTTGTCAGCTTTTTATATTCTTGGGCACTCTGTATTTCAATTATTAACAATTATTAGAACATTTCAACTTTTTCTCTTTATATGCACCTATTTTTTGACAATTTTTTTCCTACATTTTTACTAATGAAAAAATGAAGGGGTGCAATTAAATATTATATATTTTCAAAAAATGCTAAAAACAGATGTGTTATAGGTGCCCCTTCATATTATTTTTAATTGTTTAAAAATGTCTGTTTCCTTTTTTTCCCTTACATTTTTACTGTTTTTTTTTTTTAGATAGATATCCATTGGTCCATCTATTTTCTATTTTCTTTTAAGATTGTAGCAGACACATAAGGTATATTTGCACCAAATATTGGTATTGGATCAGTACCGCTGATACCAGCCTAAATTTTACTTAGTTTCGGATCGGAAAGACAATCAGTGGTATCGCAAATCACTACTGAGCTAATGCTGCTGTCTGGGCACTAATATCAAAAGTCACTTGGGAAAAGGCACAGCCTTTTAAAAAGGCACACATGCCAACTATGCGTGAATATGACACGCCTCTCACTGCATAATCCATCCATCCATATATCAATCAATCAATGTTTACTTATATAGCCCTAAATCACTAGTGTCTCAAAGGGCTGCACAAACCACTACGACATCCTCGGTAGGCCCACATAAGGGCAAGGAAAACTCACACCTAGTGGGACATCGGTGACAATAATGACCCAGTGGGACGTCGGTGACAATGATGACTATGAGAACCTTGGAAAGGAGGAAAGCAATGGATGTCGAGCGGGTCTAACATGATACTGTGAAAGTTCAATCCATAATGGATCCAACACAGTCGCGAGATATCTATCTATCTCTATATATATATATATATATATATATATATATATATATATATATATATATATATATAAAACACTATATATAATACAATAATGTGTTACTTTAGAAAAAATAAATAAAATTAAAAATAAATACAAAAAAGTATTATTATTTTTTTTAAAGTAATGCATTAATTATTGTCCCTGGTAATTAATTACATTTATTAAAGAGTAATTATTTTAGTAATTCAATTACTTTTTTGGTAAATTAACAACTAGAATTACTTTTTAAAAGTAATTTTCTACCGCCAAGATATGAGTGAAAGAAAAAGCCTGCGTTTATCCACTTGAATTACTGAAACTATAGTCTTCTAAATGTTTTACTTGGTTATCCATACTATGTATGATACATTTTATTTACAGAAGTATTTTATTCAAGTCAGAGGTTTTTTACTATTAATCTCAATGTGTTACCTTTCTGTTAAAAGTATTTCATTCATTACAGAAGTATTGCTTTCTACAGAAAGCTCTTAATTTAGTACTTTGGAAATTATTGCATAAAAAGCACAATTTATGTCTGGTTTAAAAAAAATAATATTTGAATACCAAAAGGGACAAGCGGTAGAAAATGGATGGATGGATGAAAATTAGAACTTTGCTAAGAGTAAGATGCAGTGTATGCATATTAGCCATTTCAAATTACTAGTTTTTGATCAAATAGAAGAAACTTGTTTTGAATGATCTCCACAACGGGTATTCAATGGGTTCTTTAACAAGTAAAGAAAAAAATTTGTAAAACCTGTTTTTTTGTAAAAATAAAAAAATAAAAATTAGATTTTATTTTTTAGGCAATATCGCCCAGGCCTAACCAACCTAAAAATCACATTCACATCCAAATTGTGATTTTTATTTTTTCTGATTCTAAATCGATTCATAATTGTCAAAAATGTTTTAAAAAATATAAACAACAATTTTTTAAGAATCAATTACAAAAAAAAAGTTTTTAAGGCCATCACTCCACTTACAGTGGGGCAAAATAAGTATTTAGTCAGCCATCAATTGTGCTAGTTATCCCACTTAAAATGATGACAGAGGTCTGTAATTTTCATCATAGGTACACTTCAACTGTGAGAGACAGAATGTGAAAAAAAAAATCCAAGAATTCACATGGTAGGAATTTTAAAGAATTTATTTCTAAATTATGGTGGAAAATAAGTATTTGGTCAACCATTCAAAGAGGGGTTTTCAGATCAACTTAGGCGATGCGAATTGAATATGTTGTTACATAGGTTAGTCTCTCCAAAGCTTTGGAATAAATTGCAAAACACCTATTCTGTTCTGGGTTTCATTTAAAATGAGCTTATGTGTCATCAAAAGAACTTGGTGTTGACCAGCAACTTAAATTCCCTGGGAGGAACATCTGGTCCAAACGCAACAATTTCCACATCTGCAGTCCCCTCCAAGACTTCTCATTGTAGCCCATTAGGTTGAGTTTTCCCTTGCCCTAACGGGGGGTCTGAGCCAAGGATGTTGTTGTGGCTATTGCCGCCCTTTGAGACACTCATGATTTAGGGCTATATAAATAAACATTGATTGACTGACTGATCATCTTTAAAACCCTAAAAAAAAGACGTGTGTTCTTGTCTCTCATGATTGTGAACGATAGGCCAAATTCCTAAAAAGTACAGTTCCCCTTTACGCCTGTGCAGTATCAAAATTAGTAAAACATAAATATGGTGTTTTTTATTATTATTTTTTTTTGCAATCACATGCTTTTTTTCAATTTTTTTTTACAAGGAACGCCTAAGCATTGATAAAGTTATTAAATCACAAGTTGATTCAAAATTATTGTAAGAAAAAAATGCCTCAAAACAAAAGTTGCCATAACTTTCTGAAAAACCTGCCACAAACGTAGGCATTTTTAGGAAGCTACTAGGGCTGGGCGATATATCGATATATACGATATATCGCGGGTTTGTCTCTGTGCGATATAAAAAATGACTATATCGTAATATTCGAGTATACGTTATCACGCAGTTGCTTTTAGCTGCGGGCATTACCCTTCAGGCTCTTCTCACTCTTTCCTGTGTTTCCTTCTCAAAGACAAACAGGTGCACATTCTTACATACGTCACATACTGTCACGTCATACGTCACATACGTATACGCCCTCACAGAGCAGAGAGGTAGCAGACTGGGCTACGTTAGCTGCTAAGGTAGCCGTACGAGAGAAAGAAGGTGCGGATCTGGTAACAAATGAAGGAAAACTTAATTCCAAATAAAAACAGCAGGGTTTCCATCGTCTGGCGGTGGTTTGGCTTCAAATGAGAATATGTCAAGTGTGGGTCAAAAGCATTGCTATAAAAAGTAGCATTTCTGCTAATATGTAGCATCATTTGAAAAGTCACTCGCTAGAGAATGAAGAGAATTTCACAACCGTAGATAAAAAGTAGCATTACTGCTAATATGTAGCATCATTTGAAAAGTCACTCGCTAGAGAATGAAGAGCATTTCATAACCGTAGTAACCTACCACATAGTGAAGGACAAATACTATTTGATTTCCTATTATGCAGCTCATTTTTATTTGACACTTAAAAAGTCTCTGACAATCTTGCACTATATGTTTTGGTAATGAGTTGAATGTTTGTGCCATTTCTTAATAACTTTAATAAATACACTTTTGGTCAATTGACATAGTTGTGATTTCCCTCTCTGCATGAAGTTTAAAAGTAGCATATATGAATGCAGTATGAAGGATGTTTTACTGTATACACATATAATCATCATACTGCTGTGATTATATGCATCAAGTGTTCATTCAAGGCCAAGGCTAAATATTGTAATACGTATCGTATATCGCGATATGGCCTAAAAATATGGAGATATTAAAAAAAGGCAATATCGCCCAGCCCTAGGCGCTACTATCACAAACTAAGCCCGCAAAATTCTGATGGGACTGGATGATACGCCCGAATACGACCTCAGCAAAAAAGTAAACATGTTCCCATTCAAACACTTTTACTCACAGTGCTAGTCGCTTCAAAACAAGTGTCACTTTGTCCGACTCCACCGTGAGGTGAGAGCGGGCCGCCGCAAAGCAGTTTATCGAAAGGCAGTAGACTTCAAGAAGAGGAAGTCCATGGTCTATGGAGTTCCTGGTGCCAGCATAATGCATCAGTGCCTGGAAACACACACAAGATCAGAGTTAAGTTAAAGTACCAATGATTGTCACACACACACACTAGGTGTGGTGAAATGTGTCCTCTGCATTTGACCCATCCCCTTGTTCACCTCCTGGGAGGTGAGAGGAGCAGTGAGCAGCAGCGCTTGCCACGCATGGGAATCATTTTTTGGTGATTTAACCCTTGGTAATTCCAACCCGTGATGCTGAGTGCCAAGCAGGGAGGTAACGGGTCCCATTTTTATAGTCTTTGGTATGACTCGGCTGGGGTTTGAACTCCCAACCTACCGATCTCAGGGCGGACACTCTAACCACTAGGCCACTGAGTAGAGCTTACAAGGCCATTGAGTAGAGCTTACAGTCTTTAAAATGAGGATCAGGTGGGACGAACAAGGCCTTTCCACTTGGGGGATGGACAGGTGGTGGGGGGCTGCACCTGAGTGATCCCACCTGACACCATCTGGTTTGGGGTGCTACTGATTGGGCCTGGGGGGACCACTTGATAGGTCGAAGGATTGTTATGAACATAACTGACTAAATAGGGACACATTTAATGCATACATAATATAACAATTTGCACATCACCAGTGCATATTAATATTAAGTCGACCTCATGGGTTCGGCGGAGATCAAAACACACCCGACTCTTCGTGTAAATACAAACTTCTCCCTGTTGGCATATTACAGATACGGCATATTAATATAAATATGCACTTTATAATGTATTGTCACCTTCATTTCCCCCGCCGAGCTCATTATTATTACCAAGAATCCCATGATGCCTCCTCTAGTGCCAGACACCTTTGTAGGTTGGCTTGTCCACAGAGACCGTTGATTAAATCCCTTCAGTCTATTTACAGCACACTTATAAAGAGGGGACTTTAAAAAAAAAAAAAAAGGAGAGCCATGTTGGTATACTACTTACGAGCAGACTAATTACAAATGCGACATGAGTTAGGGAGCACAAATAAAACAGGTTTATCATCATCTTAGCTATACAATGAAGGGTTAGTGTTATGGTTCAACATAATCCACACATAATAATAATAATAATAATAGTACAAACCTTTAAGTCTCATCTTAAAACTCATTGTATACTCTAGGCTTTAAATAGACCCCCCCTTTTAGACCAGTTGATCTGCCGTTTCTTTTCTTTTTCTCCTATGCCTCCCCCCCCCCTCCTTTGTGGAGGAGGTCCGGTCCGGTGGCCATGGATGAAGTACTGGCTGTCCAGAGTTGGGACCCAGGATGGACCACTCGCCTGTGTATCGGTTGGGGTACATCTCTGCGCTGCTGATCCGCCTCTGCTTGGGATGGTTTCCTGCTGGCTCCACTTTGGAGGGGACTCTCGCTGCTATATTGGATCCACTTTGGACTGGATTCTCACGGTTACGTTAGATCCACTATGGATTGGACTTTCACAATATCATGTTAGAGCCGCTCGACATCCATTGCTTTCGGTCCCCTAGGGCAGTGGTTCTCAACCTTTTTTCAGTGATGTATCCCCTGTGAACATTTTCTTATTTCGAGTACCCCCTAATCAGAGCAAAGCATTAATGGTTGAAAAAAAAAAGATGAAGAAGTAAAATACAGCACTATGTCATCAGTTTCTGATTTATTCAATTGTACAACAGTGCAAAATATTGCTCAATTGTAGTGGTCTTTCTTGAACTATTTGGAAAAAAAGATATAAAAATAACTAAAAACTTGTTGAAAAATAAACAACTGATTCAATTATAAATAAAGATTTCTACATATAGGCCCTGCAATGAGGTGGCGACTTGTCCAGGGTGTGCGCCTCCTTCCGCCCGATTGTAGCTGAGATAGGGGCCAGACCACCCCCCGACCCAAAAGGGAATAAGCGGTAGAAAATGGATGGATGGATTTATACACATAGAAATAATCAACTTAAAGTGCCCTTTTTGAGGATTGTAATAGAGATCCATCTGGATTCATGAGCTTAATTCTAAACATTTCTTCACCAAAAAAGAAATCTTTAACATCAATATTTATGGAACATGTCTACAAAAAAACATTCATATTTTGTTTAAGTATTATTCGCTAAATATATTTATGAAGGATTTTTGAATTGTTGCTATTTAAAAAAAATCTCACGTACCCCTTGCCATACCTACAAGTACCCCCATTTGAAAACCACTGCCCTGAGCCGCCTCCGCTGGGGATGGTTTCCTGCTGGTTCCACTTTGGACGGGACTCTCGCTACTATATTGGATCCACTTTGGTTTGGATTCTCACGGATATGTTAGATCAGTGGTTCTTAACCAGGGTTCGATCGAACCCTAGGGGTTCGGTGAGTCGACCTCATGGGTTCGGCGGAGATCAAAACACACCCGACTCTTCGTGTAAATACAAACTTCTCCCTGTTGGCATATTACAGATACGGCAACAGCTGGCTGATTTGCAGGTGCGTAATTTGTTGTGAGTTTATGCACTGTCTTGGTTTTGTTGTTTGAACAAGGTGATGTTCATGCACGGTTGATTTTGTGCACCAGTAAAAAAAACATGGTAACACTTTAGTATGGGGAACATATTCACCATTAATTAGTTGTTTATTAACATGCAAATTAGTAACATATTGGTTCTTAACTAGTCATTATTATTTACTTATTAATGCCTTATTCGGCATGGCCTTATAACCCTAACCCTCTAACCCTGACCCTAACACAACCAAATAACTAACATATTCTATTACTTAGAATATGTTCCTCTAGTGTTCAAATAACTCTAAATTACGTCTTTGTTACTTAGAATATGATCCCCTATACTAAAGTGTTACCAAAAACATACAACTATGTCTTGAATTTGAATTTTTTTTATTTTTCACTAAAGAAAGGTTTGGTGAATGCGCATACGAAACTTGTGGGGTTCGGTGCCTCCAGCAAGGTTAAGAACCACTGTGTTAGATCCACTATGGATTGGACTTTCACAATATCATGTTAGATCCGCTCGACATCAATTGCTTTCAGCCATCTGGGGAGGAGGGGAGGGGAGGGGGGGTTGCCCACATATGCGGTCCTCTCCAAGGTTTCTCAGTCATTGTCGACGTCCCACTGGGGTGAGTTTTTCCTTGCCCTTATGTGGGCTCTACCGAGGATGTCGTTGTGGTTTCTGCAGCCCTTGTGATTTAGAGCTTTATAAATAAACATTGATTGATTGATTGATAATAGGATGGATAAACACCCCAAAGTCACCGCGCCCATCGATATTAACTACCATGACCAAATACTATACAAATTGCTGATATTGGCGTGTAACCAATAATTTTATTCTATAAAAATAATTAACTTAATCGCTGGCGAATATCACCCGTTTTTTAAGGGACTGTACTATTATAATTTACGATTCGGTTGCTGGGGGGAAGAAAAGAAAAAAACTCCAATACATATTAATGCTCAGATATTCTTTTACAATTGAAGCCCATCCGTCGAAAAATGCCGCCGCCGCCTCAAGAGAGCAAAAACAGAGCCGAGCGGAGCTAACGTTGTGCTAATAGTAGCTTCAATGGTGCACGAGATCGTTACCTGGCAGAAGTCGTCGCAGTACTCCGATGACGACGCCACGGATACTTCTTGTTGCCTGAGCACGTCTTCGAAAGCCTTCAGCGTAGCCAGTAGAGTTTCCATTGCAACCAGAGTGTCCTCAGCCGTGTCCAGGCCCCGTTCAACCCATTCGTGCTCCGGCTCGACACTGCTCTCCGCCATCTTCCCTCTCCTGCACAGCGCGTATGCAGTGCAGGCTGACGCCGCCTTCAAGTGTTGTCGGAATATTTGAAAATCACATCGACGCTATTAAGAGAATGGCAAAATTAAAGAACTTCAAGCGACTTGTTTGAATGTAAATATACCCTTACTTAATGTGTAGATAAACTTAGAGGATTAGCATAGTTGTTTCTACGGAGCATGTCATTATTCATGACGAAAACAATTTAAACCTACGCTCCTTGAAGTAGGAGTGTCACAAAGACGTGAACGGTTATTTGTTGCGTCATTTGACCACTTGACTATGGCTTTCGACAACAAATTAATCATACGTTTGAATTAAATTCGACACATTCGAGAACTTATCCAGAGTATTCAATTTATCATTTTAGAATCAGCGACGTTATTGTTTTATTTTTTTACTAACGGTGTTTGATGTCCTCTATAGGGAGTTCGTAGTACTGCACGCGCCCTCCCCTTTCCCTCACCCGGAAATAGATTGTTTTTTCCGGGCAGTACGTGTGAGAGGTAAGAGCACATTACACGAGGAAAGCATGGAAACAAGAGTTGTATTACAACGAAAACCGTCCGCAAGCGTTGCTTTTATGTCTATTGTATTATAAAGCAGCCGACACAATGCATCCAGCGTTGTTAAAGGCCTATTGAAATTAGATTTTCTTATCTAAACGGGGATAGCAGGTCCATTCTATGTGTCATACTTGATCATTTCGCGATATTGCCATATTTTTGCTGAAAGGATTTAGTAGAGAACATCGACGATAAAGTTCGCAACTCGCTAATAAAAAAGCCTTGCCTCTACCGGAAGTAGACGTCACGGGTTGTGAAGCTCCTCACATTGTTTACAATCATGGCCACCAGCAGCGAGATCGGTTAGGACCGAAAAAGCGACGATTTCCCCATTAATTTGAGCGAGGATGAAAAATTTGTGGATGAGGATAGAGAGAGTGAAGGACTATAAGAAAAATGTTTTTTTTTTAAAGGCGAGGGCTGTGAGAGCGATTCAGATGTTATTAGACACATTTACTAGGATAATTCTGGAAAATCCCTTATCTGGTTATTGTGTTACTAGTGTTTTAGTGAGATTTAATGGTACCTGAAAGTCAGAGGGGTGTGGTGATCGCCAGTGTCTCCGGTGGGAGGAGGTAAGAGAGTCCACAGCTGCAGGAGGACGCAAGCTCCGCTCATGTCTACGGCAAGAGCCGACTTATTACCACAATTTTCTCACCGAAACCTGCTGGTTGACATGTGGTCGGGATCCATGTTCGCTTGACCGCTCTGTTCCATAGTAAAGCTTCACCTTCGGGAATGTAAACAAGGAAACACCGGCTGTGTCTGTGTTGCTAAAGGCAGCTGCAATACACCGCTTTCCACCTACATCTTTCTTCTTTGACTTCACCAAAAAAGTTTGCAACTTTTGGTCGCTAATAAAAAAGCCTTGCCTGTATCGGAAGTAGCAGACGATGTGCGCGTGACGTCACGGGTTGTGAAGCTCCTCACATCCTCACATTGTTTACAATCATGGCCACCAGCAGCGAGAACGATTCGGGCCGAGAAAGTGACGATTTCCCCATTAATTTGAACGAGGATGAAAGATTTGTGGATGAGGATAGTGAGAGTGAAGGACTATAAGAAAAAAATAAATAAAAAAAGGCGAGGGCTGTGAGAGCGATTCAGATGTTATTAGACACATTTACTAGGATAATTCTGGAAAATCCCTTATCTGCTTATTGTGTTACTAGTGTTTTAGTGAGATTATTTGGTACCTGAAAGTCGGAAGGGTGTGGTGACCGCCAGTGTCTCCGGTGGGAGGAGTTAAGAGAGTCCGCAGCTGCAGGAGGATGTAAGCTCTGCTCATGTCTACGGTAAGAACCGACTTATTACCACAATTTTCTCACCGAAACCTGCCGGTTGACATGTGGTCGGGATCCATGTTCGCTTGACAACTCTGTTCCATAGTAAAGCTTCACCTTCGGGAATGTAAACAAGGATACACCGGCTGTGTTTGTGTTGCTAAAGGCAGCTGCAATACACCGCTTCCCACCTACATCTTTCTACTTTGACTTTGCCAAAAAAGTTCGCAACTTTTGGTCGCTAATATAAAAGCCTTGCCTGTACCGGAAGTAGCAGACGATGTGCGCGTGACGTCACGGGTTTTGGAGCTCCTCACATCCTCATTGTTTACAATCATGGCCACCAGCAGCGAGAGCGATTCGGACCGAGAAAGTGACGATTTCCCCATTATTTTGAGCGAGGATGAAAGATTCGTGGATGAGGATAGTAAGAGTGAAGGACTATAAGAAAAAAATAAATTAAAAAAAGGCGAGGGCTGTGAGAGCAATTCAGATGTTATTAGACACATTTACTAGGATAATTCTGGAAAATTCCTTATCTGCTTATTGTGTTACTAGTGTTTTAGTGAGATTATATGGTACCTGAAAGTCGGAGGGGTGTGGTGACCGCCAGTGTCTCCGGTGGGAGAAGGTAAGAGAGTCCGCAGGTGCAGTAGGACGCAAGCTCTGCTCATGTCTATGGTAAGAGCCGACTTATTACCACAATTTTCTCACCGAAACCTGCCGATTGACATGTGGTCGGTATCCATGTTCGCTGGACCGCTCTGTTCCATAGTAAAGCTTCACCTTCGAGAATGTAAACAAGGAAACACCGGCTGTGTTTGTGTTGCTAAAGGTAGCTGCAATACACCGCTTCCCACCTACATCTTTCTTCTTTGACTTCTCCACTATTAATTGAACAAATTGCAAAAGATTCAGCAACACAGATGTCCAGAATACTGTGTAATTATGTGATTAAAGCAGACTACTTATAACTTGGATCGGGCTGGAAAAAAATGTCCGCTACATTCCAAGACATCACGCGCACGCGTCATCATACCGAGATTTTCAACAGGATACTTCGCACGAAATTTAAAATTGCAATTTAGTAAACTAAAAAGGCCGTATTGGCATGTGTTCCAATGTTAATATTTCATCATTGATGTATAAACTATCAGACTGCGTGGTTGGTAGTAGTGGGTTTCAGTAGGCCTTTAAGAAACCCAAAACCCCCTCCACATCCCACCCCCCGGATTGTAAATAATTAAATATTTCAATGTACATACTCTTATGATTAACTTGTGGGATGACTGAATTATGCGGATAGTATGTATTTATAACATGAATTGATTTAACGTGGACGCCGACTTAAACTGGTTGAAAAACTTATTCGGGTGTTACCATTTAGTGGTCAATTGTACGGAATGTGTACTATCTACTAATAAAAGTCTCAATCAATCAAAAAAAAACGTTAAGGAAGACGTGGATTTAATTACAGCCACTATAAATAACCCTCTGGGTTGGGCGATATGGCCTTTTTTTAACCCATCCATCCATTTCCTACCGCTTATTCCCTTTGGGGTCGCGGGGGGCGCTGGTGCCGATGTCAGCTACAATCGGACGGAAGGCGTCGTACACCCTGGACAAGTCGCCACCTTCTCGCAGGGCCAACACAGATAGACAGACAACATTCACACTCACATTCACACACTAGGGCCAATTTAGTGTTGCCAATCGACCTATCCCCAGGTGCATGTCTTTGGAGGTGGGAGGAAGCCGGAGTACCCGGAGGGAACCCACGCATTCACGGGGAGAACATGCAAACTCCACACAGAAAGATCCCGAGCCCGGGATTGAACACAGGACTACTCAGGACCTTTGTATTGTGAGGGAGACACACTAACCCCTCTCCCACCGTGACGCCCCGGGTGTTACCATTTAGTGGTCAATTGTGCGGAATATGTACTGTACTGTGCAATCTACTCAATCAATCCCCCCAAAAAATGTTAAGGAAGACGTGGATTTAATTACAGCCACTATAAATAACACTTATGTAGGGTTGGGCGATATTATCTTTTTAATATCTTGATATATTTAGGCCATATCGCGATACACGTTATATATCTCGATGTTTTGTCTTTGCCTTGAATTAAGGCTTAATACATATAATCACAGCAGTATGATGATTCTGTGTATACATTAAAACATTCTGGCTCACACTGAATTAATATATGCTCATTTTAAACTTCCATGCACAGAAGGAAATCACAACTAAGCCAGTTGACCAAAACTGTATTTATTAAACAGTTATTAAGCAATGGCAGAAATGTTCATGTCATTTCCAAAACAAAAAGTGCAAGATTGTCAGAGACATTTTAAGTGTCAAATAAAAATGAGCTGCATAATAGGAAATCAAATAGTCTTTGTCCTTCGCTATGTGGTAGGTTACTACGGACGTTATTAAATTCTGTTGTTGATTTGACTATTTTATCCATACGGTGTTGACCTGGAAATGTTTGCCTCTGCATTTTGATGGTGTGGGCGTGTGACACCGAACTGAGATGCTGACATGCGGAGCAATCCCTCTTCACTCTCTAGCAGGTGACTTTTCAAATGATACTACATTTTAGCAGTAATGCTACTTTTTGTAGATACGCTTTTGGCCCACACCTGACAAAATACGGTTGCCTGTTCGACATATTCCCACTTGAAGCCAAACCACCGCCAGATGATGAACCCCCCTGCTCTTTTTCTTGGGAATTCATTCTTCCTTCATTCGCACCCTCTTTCTCTCGTAGTACCACTCGCACGGCTCTGCTCGCATCACAGCTAACGTAACCCATGCTGCTACCTCTCTGCTCCGCGAGGGCGTATACGTATGTGACGTATGACGTGACAGTATGTGACGTGTGTAAGAAGGTGTGCTTGCTGTTTGTGAGAAGGAGTGACAGGAGAGAGCGAGACGAGCCTGTAATGTAATGCCCGCAGCCAAAAGCAACTGCGTGAGAATGTATACTCGAATATCACAATGTAGTCATTTTCTATATCGCACAGAGACAAACACGCCCTATCCTCATGTTATCTTGCAATCACAGCTGCTCTGTTTCTAAATTCAGCAATACATTCTACCAGTCTACCATGGGGAAGTCCAAACAGACCAGAAACCACAACAATGGCAAGAAGAAGAACATCTCAAAGACGTGGAAGACCAAGCGTAGGACCAAAGACCTGGACCAGATCCATTCAGACATGAAACCAGATACTGCAGCCAAACTTCTCAAGCAGGAAGTGGACTTCGATGTGACAGGATGCGCCCAACACTACTGTTTACACTGCGCGTGAGTGGACTACATCCAGTACGTGTCCATGCACTAAATTAGTCCCGATTTCTCAAATAGTTTGGTTCCAAGTGAGCCTCCTACAGTCCACGGAAACACCTTAATCTGATTGTGTTTGTTTTTTTTTAAAAGTTGGACTAACTCACCTGGATTATGGGTTTTGAAACCAGATCTCTTGGGAGTGTTGCGGCCAAGGGGACCGTATATATATATATATATATATATATATATATATATATATATATATATATATATATTTGAGACGGGCACAACAATTCGTCTCAAATATATATATACATATATATTTGAGACTGGCACAACAATTGTAATGAAAACAAGATATTTATTTAAAAAGATAACTATGGAAATTTTGAAGGCCAGCTTAATTCGCACTCCCGAACAAAATATGAACGAGAATGAAGCATGTATTCTAAATTAGAAGGAGAATAATAAAGCGTGGCAGCACGGTGGAACAGGGGTTCGTGCATGTGCCTCACAATACGACAGTCCTGGGTTAATTCCCCGGGCTCGAGGACTTTCTGTGGAGTTTGCATGTTCTCCCCGTGACTGCTTGGGTTCCCTCCGGGTAGTCCGCCTTCCTCCCACCTAGGTTGATTGGCAACACTAAATTGGCCCTAGTGTGTGAATGTTGTGTGTCTATCTGTGTTGGCCCTGTGATGAGGTAGCGACTTGTCCAGGGTGTACGCCGCCTTCCGCCCGATTGTAGCTGAGATAGGCTCCAGCACCCCCCGTGACCCCGAAAGGGACAAGCGATAGAAAATGTAAAGCGTACACACAGCTCTTCACGCAGCATTTCCAAAGTGATTAACAATAACTCTGTAATCCACACAACTGACAAAATAGTCCAGAAAAATAGCAACCAAGTTCATCTGGAACAGTATCAATTGGAGCACAAACGTTCTTTTTCTTCGAATTTAAATCCCCTTCCTTCAATCTACAGAGCCTTTGCTGCCTAATGAATGAACTCGGAGACATCCAAAAGTTTTGTTTACACGATTCCCGGTCCAAAAATTCCTTCGAAAAAAACGCTCTGCCGTCGGTCTTTAATCCGGACCTGCATCAGCTCTGATCCATTTTTAGTAGTGGCGCAATCTAAGATTATTTCTTGATGCTGTTCCCCATTTAAAACAGCATAGCCATTAGAGAGGTAATATATTTTTAAACTTTGTATAAATCACAGCGGACATCACAATACAGCAAGGCTGTTAACTTGTTAAAAGCCACACACACCTAGTGTGACGTCAACTAGGTCAACCGGAAAATAAATAAATTAACCGCGCTAAAAGGAAATAAGTGCCCCCCCCGGTGTACGGGAGGCACACTGCGTATGACCAATAGTCGCAATAGAGAGAGTGCATCAAACCTTGCTCTTCACACATACATGTGGAAAATACCAAAAACAGAACTATTTGAGAAATTAGACAAATTTATTGCATGGAAAAGTAGTGAGTGATACAGCTTGTGGACTGTATTTATTTACTTAACTGCAGAGAGTGTGCTATGTCTATTATACATACTAAGAACACCATACTCAATGTGAAGTGAAGTATGTTTATATAGCGTAGTGACTCAAAGCACTTCATATAGTGAAACCCATTATCTAAGTTACATTTAAACCAGTGTGGGTGGCAATGGGAGTAGGTGGGTGAAGTGTCTTGCCCAAGGACACAACCGCAGTGACTAGGATGGCGGAAACGGGGATCAAACCTGGAACATAGGGACGGCGTGGTGCAGTGGGAGGGTGGCCGTGGGCAACCCGAGGGTCCCTCGTTCAATCCCCACCTAGTACCAACCTCGTCACGTCCGTTGTGTCCTGAGCAAGACACTTCACCCTTGCCCCTGATGGGTGCTGGTTAGCGCCTTGCATGGCAGCTCCCTCCATCAGTGTGTGAATGTGGAAGTAGTGTCAAAGCGCTTTGAGTACCTTGAAGGTAGAAAAGCGCTATAGAAGTACAACCCATTTATCGTTTAGAACTCTCAAGTAGCTGGCCGGCCGCTCTATCAACTAAGTCACATTGCCCTTATACCACGAGAAAAACGTTATAGCACTAAATGAAACTTCAATGTGGATTAATCGTGCAGCCCTATTGTAAATATGTTTTATTGTAATGTTCAGCAGGCTCTAACAGCTGTCTGTCCAACTTCTTGCTATATTTCTGTTTCCACATTGCAAACAGGTGCACTTTTTTTAGAGAATTTGTCACATTTTGTTATTTTCTCAACATTTCATACAACAGCACTGTCTGAAACTCCACTTTAAACATAATCTTTACAGATGCCATGTCTGTGCCAGAGGCATTGGGCATTGTGGTAGAGAAGTCTGAAGAAGCACGGGCCAATTATTGCCATCTAGTGGAAGACATAAGTTGGCGTTTATTTGTATTGACCCAAATATAAGACGACCCCACTTTGTCAAGAACTTGTTTATGGGTAGACAAAATTAATATTTTTCCCTCACCATATGAATACATATATATATATATATATATATATATATATATATATATATATATATATATATATATATATATATATATATATATATATATATATATATATATATATATCACAGATTTCTTTTTGAATTTTTAAAACCATATATTTGGCCTATATTATGCATTTTAAGCATAAAAAGACCACACTGTTCAGTATCGTGGCCACTGATTGGCTCAGTCTCAGACAACTTTACCATATTGGATTAAAAGAGTGCAAAGGTGACTCTGTCTGGGATTTTTAATGCCTAGAGGGCTGTAATAAGGTTAAAAAAAAATTAGTAGGCCGTAAACAGGTTTTTTTATGCTCCAGCTATGGAAATAGTAATTTAAAATATTTACTTTGCGGAAATTCCTTTTCCAGCTAAACCAATTAACAACAATAAATGAGGGATTACAGTATGTTGAAAACTGGTTGACTTAAATGAAATATTTATTTCCTAGATTAACAGTTATCTTAAAAACAGCATCATAACTATGTGTGGCTTTTTATGCCACCTGTCTGTTTGAATGTACAAATTGTCTCGATTATAATTTGATATAAACCATTTTTTTTAATTGAAAAATATTTCTTCTATTTGGGTCAGTATGGTATTTACCTAAATAGACGACGTAGCCAGTAATTAATCTGGAAATGGCAGAATGTTGGCTGACATGTCTCATTTTGCAGAAGATATTTTGTGGATTTGAAATCCTTGAAAGACCATTTCAAGACTAAAGTCCACAAAAAACGGTAAGATGGCAGTTTTTGTGTGCATTCAAATAATGACAATAAGGTACATGGACTTTGATATATTTCTTTAACCAGGTTGAGAAAGCTGAGGGAAGAACCCTACACCCAGGAAGAGGCAGAAAGGGCAGCAGGGATGGGCTCTTACATCGCTCCCAAAACAGTGGAGGTGAAGACGCAGGATGTGGAAGAAGACATGAGCTGAAACCTACGTGAACTGACACAAAGAAATTGTATAGTACTGTATTCGTCACAGTGTCGTAAGTGCTGCAGAATGTTTTCGTGGCACTATCATATACTTTTGTAGCCAGCTGGCTGCCCTCAAAATTAGCAACATGCTGTATAATACTAGATCATATGTATCTCAGGGCATTCAATCGATTGCAACTGGACGTTTTGGTTTGTCTTGTAAGACGTTTCCCCTCTCATCTCTATAAATTTGTGCTAATAGACTTAGATTGATCAGATCTATTCTCGATCTGACCAATCTAAGTCTGATGAAGCCTACTCTGATGAGATGCAAAACGTCTTCTAAGACAAACCAAACAGTCCAATTGTGATTGATTGAATGCCCTGAGATAACAACGACCTGGCTGAATGATAAAATTCTTAGATATGCCTCGATCATATGTAGTGTTGCATATCTAAATGTGAGGACCACTTTGAAACTACAACAAACTCTTGACAGCTTTAACGTGCCTGTAACCAATAAATCTTGATAAGCTTTTATTATGCAGACATATTTTTTTTCCGCACCGCTGCAATTGAGCGGTGTTGGTGGGTGTCCTGATCTGTGTGGCTGCTGTGGCGGAGATGTTTAAATCAATCAGTCCAAGTTTATTTGTATAGCCCTAAATCACAAGTGGGGCTTTACGTTGGCAGAGGGGTTAGTGCGTCTGCCTCACAATACAAAGGTCCTGAGTAGTCAGGGTTCAATCCCGGGCTTGGGATCTTTCTGTGTGGAGTTTGCATGTCCTCCCTGTGACTGCGTGGGTTCCCTCCGGGTACTCTGGCTTCCTCCCACTTCCAAAGACATGCACCTGGGGATAGGTTGATTGGCAACACGAAAGTGGCCCTAGTGTGTGAATGTTGTCTATCTGTGTTGGCCCTGCGTTGAGCTGGCGACTTGTCCATGGTGTACACCGCCTTCCGCCCGATTGTAGCTGAGATAGGCACCAGCGACCCCAAAGGGAATAAGCGGTAAAAATGGATGGAATACATCACAAGTGTCTCAAAGGGCTGCACAAGCCACAACGACCTCCTCGGCTCAGATCCCACATTTTTTATTTAATTAATGCATACACGTTTAATGTGCACATTTCAATGTTGATGTACTTAGAAAAACATAATGTCAAGGCAAACAGAACATTGATTTGAACACTTTTCCCTAATTTACGGATGGAGTCTATACATCAGGGGTCACCAACCTTTTTGGAACTAAGAGCTACTTCTTGGGTACTGACTAATGCGAAGGGCTACCAGTTTGATACACACTTAAATAAATAGCCAGAAATAGCCAATTTGCTCAATTTACCTTTAATAAATACATTTATACATCTATCTATATATGTATATATATATATATATATATATATATATATATATATATATATATATATATATATATATATATATATATATATATATATACATATATAAAAATAGGTATTTCTGTCTGTCATTCCGTCGTACATTTTTTTTCCTTTACGGAAGGTTTTTTGTAGAGAATAAATAATGAAAAAAAACACTTAATTGAACGGTTTAAAAGAGGAGAAAACAGGAAAAAAAAGAAAATTAAATTTTGAAACATAGTTTATCTTCAGTTTCGACTCTTTAAAATTCAAAATTCAAATGAAAAAATTGAAGAGAAAAACTAGCTAATTGGAATCTTTTAAAAAGAAATTATTTATGGAACATCATTAGTCATTTTTCCTGATTAAGATTAATTTTACAATTTTGATGACATGTTTTAAATAGGTTAAAATCCAATCTGCACTTTGTTAGAATATATAACAAATTGGACCAAGCTATACACTATGGATTTAACTTTCACAGTATCATGTTAGACCCGCTCGACATCCATTGCTTTCGTCCTCTCCAAGGTTCTCATAGTCATCATTGTCACCGACGTCCCACTGGGTGTGAGTTTTCCTTGCCCTTATGTGGGCCTACCGAGGATGTCGTAGTGGTTTGTGTTGGGGTTTGTGCAGCCCTTTGAGACACTAGTGATTCATGGCTATATAAGTAAACAATGATTGATTGATTGATATTTCTAACAAAGACAAATCATTATTTTTTTCTAGATTTTCCATTATAACATTTTTAAAAGAAATTCAAAAGACTTTGAAATAAGATTTGAATTTGATTCTACAGATTTTCTCGATTTGCCAGAATAATTTTTTGAATTTTAATCATAAGTTTGAAGAAATATTTCACAAATATTCGTTGAAAAAACAGAAGCTTAAATGACAAATTAAATTAAAATGTGTTTATTATTCTTTAAAATGAAATAAAAATACTTGAACATTGATTTAAATTGTCAGGAAAGAAGAGGAAGGAATTTAAAAGGTATATGTGTTTAAAAATCCTAAAATCATTTTTAAAGGCCTACTGAAACCCACTACTACCGACCACGCAGTCTGTTAGTTTATATATCAATGATGAAATATTAACATTGCAACACATGCCAATACGGCCTTTTTAGTTTACTAAATTACCATTTTAAATTTCCCAAGATAGGCGCCAGCGCCCCCCGCGACCCCGAAAGGGAATAAGCGGTAGAAAATGGATGGATGGAAATTTCCCAAGAGTTTCCTCTTCGAAACGTCGTGTAATGATGACGCGTACGCAAGACGTCACGGATTTTTAGGAAGTATGAGCGCTGCGCACACACACAGCTAAATGTCGTCTGCTTTAACCGCATAATTATACAGTATTTTGGACATCTGTGTTGCTGAATCTTTTGCAATTTGTTCAATTAATATTGGAGAAGTCACAGTAGAAAGATGGAGTAGGGAAGCTTTAGCCTTTAGCCACACAAACACACGGTGATTCCTTGTTTAAAATTCCTGGAGGTGAAACTTTCCTATGGATCAGAGCGCAGTCAAGAGAACATGGATCCCGACCAAATGTCAACCAGCAGGTATCGGTGAGAAAATTGTGGTTAAAAAGTCAGTTCTTACTGGAGAAAAGCTGAGCTTGTGCCGTCCATAGCTGCCGTCGACTCCCCTGAGACACTGCGCGTCAAGACACCCGTGGAGACACCCTTCCGACTATCAGGTAGGTCTTTATTGTCATTGCAACAAGTACAACAAAATTTTTTCAGCACAAACCTGTTCAAGATTAGATAAACAAACAGTGTGCAGGGTTACAGAACAAGAACGCTGATGGGTCGCCATAAGGCGCCCCGTAAAATATGGGAAAAAGGTAAACGCTGGGGAAGGATGAGTAAAAAAATACAATCCAGACTGGGCTCCTAAGGGGGCCCAGTTTGGAGTGAAAAAATCCTCCATAGCAAAGCACATAAACATATTACAACATACATCTCGAGATATCTAGCAACAGAGGGAAGGTAGTTCAAGGTCATGGTGGTAGGCCGCAGCTCTCAGGCGCTGGCCATCCATTCATCACCCCTACGGGATTTACGTCAAGGGTGTTGGATTGGGGGAGGGTGGGGTGTATGTGTGGGGTATATTTTTTGTGTGTGTGTGTGTGTGTGTATAAGCCCATAGTGTGTCTCTGTTCCGCGGCCTTGATGTATTTGCCGTTGCTAGTCCAAAGTTCACAACACCAGGTGTGTGTCCATGAGAGACAAAGAAAGGGAGTTTGTTGTGTCTTCGCTTGCAGTGATCTTCGGGAGAGTCTCGAAGCCAGGTAAACAATCCAAGTTAAAAAGATTTGTATGCGAGTCAAAATAAAATTGGCTTTTCACTCTAAAATTATCTATGACTGGTCCTCAAAAACTGCGGGGTAGACAGTCCGATGTAATCCAGAGTTCTTCCCGCATCCTCCTATCATTTGTGGCAGCTTTGGGGTACTTTGAAGACTGCCAGCAACTTCCAATTTGTCAACAAACCAGAGCAAGGCTTACTCCAATCAGCAGATGTCCTGTTGTCATAATTCCGAATAGGTAGATATCTTCACGTTGTCAACAGAAAAGAGTCGCCAGGAACGCGGCCCTCCTTCTTCTCCAAAGAGTCCGTCATGTGTCCAACAACAACCGCTTCGTCATAACAGCAGGTTCCCCCAAACCCAAGATCTTGTCAATTTTGTTGAGGCCAGTTAAATAATTCCAATGTTTAGATTTGGAGAGCAGTGCAAAAAGAGGCAACAAGAAAGGTAAGATAAGACAAAACAAAGGCAAGCAGGAGAGATTATGGAGAGGAAAGGGGAGCGTCCAACCTTGGTGAGTGCCAAAGAGAAAAAAAAAAAAAAAAAAAGGTAATATTAAACTCACTAAAACACTAGCAACACAATAGAAAGATAAGGGATTTCCCAGAATTAACCTAGTAAATGCGTCTAAAAACATCGGAATCCGTCCCAATGCAATCGTGTTTTTAAAAAAAATAACTTTTTAAAAAAAACATTTCTAGTCCGTCGCTATCAATATCCTCAAACACAAATCTTTCATCCTCGCTCAAATTAATGGGGAAATTGTCGTTTTCTCGGTCCGAATAGCACTTTTTGTTGGAGGCTCCCATTGAAAACAATGTGGATATGTGAGGAGCCATCAAACACGTGACGTCATCGTCTGCGACTTCCGGTAGAGGCAGGGCTTTTCTCTTAGCACAGAAAGTTGCGAACTTTATCGTGGATGTTTTCTACTAAATCCTTTCAGCAAAAATATGGCAATATCGCGAAATGATCAAGTATGACACATAGAATGGACCTGCTATCCCCGTTTAAATAAGAAAATCTCATTTCAGTAGGTCTTTAAAGTTGTATTTTTTCTCAAAAATTGTCTTTCTGAAAGTTATAGGAAGCAAAGTAAAAAAATTAATGAATTTATTAATCAAGTGAAGACCAAGTCTATAAAATATTTTCTTGGATTTTCAAATTCTATTTGAGTTTTGTCTCTCTTAGAATTAAAAATGTCAAGGGAAGCAAGACCAGCTTGCTGGTAAATAAATAAAATGTTAAAAATAGAGGCATCTCACTGGTAAGTGCTGCTATTTGAGCTATGTTTAGAACAGGCCAGCGGGCGACTCATCTGGTCCTTATGGGCTCCCTGGTGCCCGCGGGCACCGCGTTGGTGACCCTTGCTATACATTATGGTTCATCCGATTAATCAAAGTAAACGATAGATTATTCAACTAAAATAATCGATAACTGTGTACTGCCATACAGTAGTACAGTACATTGAAAGTTGAACATATATATTCACGTTTCTTTTCAAGAGAGCAAAATATTGCAAACCATTGAATCTAATAGCCCATCTGGCTCGCTAACAATCATTGTAGTTATTCCGCAGATTTTCCTGGAAATAAACCAAAACAAATCACTAAAATCCCCTCCTCATATTAACGTAAAAACTTACGCCCGATTGTAGCTGAGATAGGCGCCAGCGCCCCCCGCGACCCCAAAAGGGAATAAGCGGTAGAAAATGGATGGATGGATGGACAGAACATTTTATTTTAAAATTATAAGGTTTGCAAACATTTCCGGTTACTATTGCCAAAATAAAACAACATGCACGCATTACATCGCTGTAGCGGATGCACACATGGAGTTTTACTTTGAAACCGTACACATCTACTTTCTAGGTTCACTGGCTCACTTGACATGTTCACCGAAACTTCCCGTAGATGCGCCGCTAATTAGCTTGCGGTCGCCTGGGTATTGGGGACGGAACAGCCGGAAAAGGACGCTCTTCTCCGCCGTCTAAGACGGAACAACAGCCGGTAGTTAACACGCATATAAACAGCCTAACCTCGACGTGAGACAAAGAATGTGCCAGCTTTCTTTTTTGGAAGAGTATGTCTCCGTGTAAATAGAGGCGACGCGGAGGTCGAGGATGGCGGCAGACGTGGACAAAACGATCCGCAACGAGGTGCGCTCTGATGGGCAAAACAGACCGCAGCGTCGGTGCTCTGGATCCTGGAGGTCCACACGGATGTGTACTCTGCTCCTGGTTCTTGCAGTTCCCATTCTGGCTTGGGGGATCAAGTATTATCAAGATGCACAGCTCCTGAAGCGACATGTAAGCTGAAACAGCGGAAATGTTTTTGTTTTGTTTACTGATAAGCTTTAATACAGTAATGTGTGCTTAATGCAAAGTAAACTCTGCACATTTAAACACCTTTACCTATATTAGTGAGACGAAACCCAGAAAAAGGGCAGCATATCTGCTTCTTTTCCAGCTCCTTGTGGGTTTACAAGCAGCCAGGGTGTGCCTTCAGTAATTCCAGCTGTTAAAACTCAGTTGGTTGGCATTTAGTGGGTCTCTGTATTTGTCCACCACTACCAATTGTGTAGCTGGCAATCAGCATCTGACTGGATGGAACACATGCATGGAATCTGTGGCCTCCAGCTGGATCTTCGCCACTGTTCCACTATTGTGCAAAAAGTGTGCTGCAGTGTGCATGACACAAAAAGTAGACAAAAGCTTGTCTTGTGGTTTTGTCTTTTCCATTAGGAGGAGAGCATTCGAACCCTGGGTCCTGAGGGGCTTTTTCTTTTCTCCTCCTTGGACGCCAACCATGATCTCTATCTCAGCCCAGAGGAGTTTAAACCAATTGTGGAGAAACTCACAGGTAAATCTAGATTACAGATCACCAACCTTTTTGACACCAAGAGCTACTTTTCGAGTACTGATTCATGCGAAGAGCTACCAGTTTGATACACACTTAAATAAATGTCCAGAAATAGCTAATTTGCTCAATTTACCTTTAATAAATAAATGTGTATATATTAAAAAAATGGGTATTTTTGTCTGTCATTCCGTCGTACATTTTTTTTCCTTTTACGGAAGGTTTTTTGTAGAGAATAAATGATGAAAAAAACACCTAATTGAACGGTTTAAAAGAGGAGAAAACACGAAAAAAAAGAAAATTAAATTTTGAAACATAGTTTATCTTCAATTACGACTGTTTAAAATTCTAAATTCAACCGAAAAAAATGAAGAAAAAAACTAGCTAATTCGAATCTTTTAGAATTAAAAAAAATAATAATTTATGGAACATCATTAGTAATTTTTCCTGATTAAGATTAATTTTAGAATTTTGATGACATGTTTTAAATAGGTTAAAATCCAATCTGCACTTTGTTAGAATATATAACAAATTGGACCAAGCTATATTTCTAACAAAGACAAATCATTATTCCTTCTAGATTTTCCAGAAAAAAAACTTTAAAAGATATTCGAAAGACTTTGAAATAAGATTTAAAAAAAATTCTACAGATTTTCTAGATTTGCCAGAATAATTGTTTTGAATTTTAATCATAATAAGTTTGAAGAAATAATTCACAAATATTCTTTGTCGAAAAAACGGGAGCTAAAATGAAGAATTAAATTAAAATGTATTTATTATTCTTTGCAATACAAAAAAAAAATACTTGAACATTGATTTAAATTGTCAAGGAAGAAGAGGAAGGAATTTAAAAGGTAAAAAGGTATATGTGTTTAAAAAGCCTAAAACTATTTTTAAGGTTGTATTTTTTTCTCTAAAATTGTCTTTCTGAAAGTTATAAGAAGCAAAGTTAAAAAAATAAATACATATATTTAAACTAGTGAAGACAAAGTCTTTAAAATATTTTCTCGTATTTTCAAATTCTATTTGAGTTATGTCTCTCTTAGAATTAAAAATGTCGAGCAAAGCGAGACCAGCTTGCTAGTAAATAAATACAATTTAAAAAATAGAGGCAACTCACTGGTAAGTGCTGCTATTTGAGCTATTTTTAGAACAGGCCAGCGGGCGACTCATCTGGTCCTTACGGGCTACCTGGTGCCTGCGGCCACCGCGGTGGTAACCCCTGTTGTAGATGAACTCCCAATGTTTCACCTTTCAATGATGAATGGTAGCACCCTGCTCCTTTTCCACAGGGATTATTCCTCCGGGCGACATTGAGGAGGACGTGATTGAAGACCCCAATGGAGAGGCGTTAACATTAGAGGCTAAAATGAAGCCTCTGCTTCTGGACTCTATGACAAAAAGCAAGGATGGCTTCCTCGGGGTAAGGTCACTGACTGGGACAGTTAACATAGTCTAATAAAATACTTGTACTGATTTGACCAATTACCCCATTTGCGACCATGTTTCATTCAAAATCGTAGTATGTGGCCACGTTTTTTCATGCACTGCACTTAACACACTGGGCTAGTTCACTGCAGTAAACATCTATAGCAAAAATGAAAAGAACCTTGTATGATTCCATTTAAAATATTGAGATGGATACAGAGATGACAAAACATTTGTTAATTTTATGAGTCTTGACTTGGTAAAGATGATTTTATTGTTTTACTGTATATTTTACTAGATTTTTTATTTAGTGAGGGTTTTTTTCCGCAACCTAGAACAAGAAATTCATAAGCGTGAAATATTTTTTTTTAATTCACTATTAAAACAAGTAAAATTAACTTTTTCTTGACTATATCAGATAATCATTTTTAATGTAATTTATTTTATATATTTTAAGATAAGACATGTTTTTTTTAATTGTGTCATTCATTTGTATTATTTTATTAGATTAATTCCATTTAGTTAAAGGCCTACTGAAATGAGATTTTCTTATTTAAACGGGGATAGCAGGTCCATTTTATGTGTCATACTTGATCATTTTGCGATATTGGCATATTTTTTCTGAAAGGATTTAGTAGATAACATTGGCGATAAAGTTCGCAACTTTTGGTCGCTAATAAAAAAGCCTTGCCTGTACCGGAAGTAGCAGACGATGTGCGTGTGACATCACCGGTGTGAGGGCTCCTCAAATCCTCACATTTTTTATAATGTGAGCCACCAGCAGTAAGAGCAATTCGGACCGAGAAAGCGACGATTTCCTCATTAATTTGAGCGAGGATGAAAGATTCGTGGATGAGGAAAGTTAGAGGCTCCAGGCGGTGGCAGTGGGAGAGTTTCAGATGTAATTAAACACATTTACTAGGATAATTCTGGAAAATCCCTTATCTGCTTATTGTGTTAATAGTATTTTAGTGAGATTATGAAGTCATACCTGAAAGTCGGATGGCTGCGGTTAAAGCCAGTGTCTCTGAGAGAAGCCGAGGAGCCAAGATCACAGCTGCCTTTTTGAGGTGCAGGATGAAGTCGCGTTATCCACTCAAGTCTCCGGTAAGAGCCGACTTAATATCACAATTTTCCCATCCAAAAACTTGCTGGTTCATGAAGAGAAACATGTTCGCTTGACCGCTCTGTGTTAAAGCTTCACAACAAACAAAGAAACACCGGCTGTGTCTCGGTGCTAAAGGCAGCTGCAATCCACCGCTTTCCACCAACAGCTTTCTTATTTGACGTCTCCATTATTAATTGAACACATTCCAAAGATTCAGCAACACAGATGTCCAAAATACTGTGTAATTGCGCGATGAAAAGAGACGACTTTTAGCCGTAGGTGGTGCTGGGCTAATATGTCCCATCCAACCAATAACGTCACAAGCACGCATCATCATACATGTCATCCTTCCGCTACATTTTCAACAGGAAACTCAGCGGGAAATTTTGAATTGTAATTTAGTAAACTAAACCGGCCTTATTGGCATGTGTTGCAATGTTAAGACTTTATCATTGATAAAACAACATGCACGCACTACTACCGACTGCGTGGTCGGTAGTAGTGGGTTTCAGTAGGCCTTTAATATAAAAAATATGGAGATGGCTGCAGAGATGACAGATTTCTTTGTTGTATTTTTGTAAATCTTGATTTGGTAAAGATAAATTTAATGTATTACTCTATAATTGACTTTATTTGCTAGTTAGTGAATACGTTTTGTTTCGAGAATCTACAATGACAAGAACAATAAGTGTTAAATAATTATAAAAAAAAATCTATAATATATACAATAGAACAACACAGTAACACAAGTGGAAGATACAATTAAGTGCCACTACGTAAACTAAACAGCAGCTTTCTTGTAGAAGCTTGAATAATTTTAATAGTGCCATTCTGCTGGTTGCTGTGCAGCAATGTGTTTATCTTTAGCACAATGAACAGTGTAGTAGATGTTGTGATTACCACGCAAAGTTTGTGGCTAAGTTGGGACTGGAAGTCTTCAATATCAGTGTCTTTGTCTTGCCAGTTTGTTGTGTGTGTGTGCGTGTGTGTTCTCAATGAAGTTTTAAGGTTTGCTGAAAAAGTGTGTGTTGTCTTATAGGTTTCTCACAGCTGCCTGAGTGGTCTGCGCTCATGGAAGAGTCCAACCGTCCCTAATTCATCCTTCTTCGCCAGCCAGTTCAGGGTCTTTCTCCCCCCTAAAGGCAAGACGGAGGTTGGAGACACGTGGTGGGTGATCCCCAGTGAGCTTAACATCTTTACTGGGTACCTGCCCAACAATCGCTACCACCCTCCCACACCAAAGGGCAAAGAGGTATTAAAGAAAAATTCAAACCAAAAAGGTAGAAAGAATGTTTTATAATGTTTTCTTCTCCTACTGTAGGTTCTCATCCACTCGCTGCTGAGTATGTTTCACCCTCGACCATTCATCAAGTCTCGCTTTGCACCTCAGGGCACTGTTGCATGCATACGTGCCAGCAACGACTTTTATTATGACATTGTATTCAGGTGAGGAGACATACCATTCAACATACACATTTGACCTTTGAACCTCTGCATCTCTGAATTTTTATAGGATTCACGCAGAGTTCCAGCTCAATGATGTGCCAAACTTTCCCTTTTGGTTCACGCCGGGCCAATTCACCGGCAACGTCGTGATCGCTAAGGACGCATCTCACGTGCGACATTTCCACCTTTACGTCCCGAGTGATAGGTAAAACGTCACTGTTGTGCTGAGTAACGTACAGTGTCGTTTAAAAGTTTGGACACAACTTCTCATTGAATAACATCATAAAGTTTTTGTTCACTTTTGACTGGTCCTGTAACAGGCTGAGTAGGGGTGTGGGGAAAAATCGATTCGAACACGAATCAAATCGAATACGTTGTGCGATTCAGAATCGATTCTCATTTTTAAAAAAATCGTTTTTTTATTTTTATTTATTTATTTATTTATTTATTTTAAATCAATACAACAAACCACTACACAGCGATACCGTAACAATGCAATCCAATTCTAAAACCAAACCTGACCCAGCAACACTCAGAATTGCAATAAACAGAGCAATTGAAGAGACACAAACACGACACAGAACAAACCAAAAGTAGTGAAACAAAAATGAATATTATCAACAACAGTATCAATATTAGTTATAATTTCAGCATAGCAGTGATTAAAAATCCCTCATTTACATTATCATTAGACATTTATAAAAAATAAAAATTAAGAATAATAGTGTCACAGTGGCTTACATTTGCATCGCATCTCATAAGCTTGACAACTCACTGTGTCCAATATTTTCACAAAGATAATATAAGTCATATTTTTGGTTCGTTTAATACTTAAAACAAATTTACATTATTGCAATCAGTTGATAAAACATTGTCATATATAATTATAAAAGTTTAAAAAAAAAATCTACTAGTGAAGTGAATTGTATTTATACAGCGCTTTTTTTCTCTAGCGACTCAAAGCGCTTTACATAGTGAAACCCAATATCTAAGTTACATTTAAACCAGTGTGGGTGTCACTGGGAGCAGGTTGGTAAAGTGTCTTGCCCAAGGACACAACGGCAGTGACTAGGATGGCGAGACTACTCTGCTAGCATGTCAGCAGACTGGGGTAGATCCTGCTGAAATCCTATGTATTGAATGAATGCAGAATTGTATTGAATCGGAAAAATATCGTTTTTGAATTGAGAATCGCGTTGAATCGAAAAAATCGATATGTTATCGAATCGCGACCACAAGAATTGATATTGAATCAAATCGTGGGAGACCCAAAGATTCGCAGCCCTAAGGCTGAGTGACATAATATACAACCTTTTGGTTTTTAAAGCGTTAAATAGTCTAGAATGTCTGGAATTTTCCAAAGAGAGGTAGAAAATTTGAAATGAGTCAGAGCCAGTGAAATGTCTTTGTTAACATGTTTCTCCATATACTGGGTTAACGCATGCGAATAATCATTAACTTTAGAATTTCATGCCAGCAACACATGACAAAGAAGTTGGGAAAAGTGGCAATAAATACTGATAAAGTTGAGGAATGCTCATCAAACACTTATATGGAACATCCCACAGGTGTGCAGGCTAATTGGGAACAGGTGGGTGCCATGATTGGGTATAAAAGCAGCTTCCATGAAATGCTAAGTAATTCAGAAACAAGGATGGGGTGAGGGTCACCAATTTGTAGGCAAATGTTGTTCCAAAAACAGTTTTGGAACAACATTTCTTAATAAGCTATTGCAAGGAATTTAGGGATTTTACCATCTACGGTCCGTAAAATCATCAAAAATTTCAGAGAATCTGGAGAAATCACTGCACGTAAGCGATGATATTACGGACTTTTGATCCCTCAGGCGGTACTGCATCAAAAACCGACATCAGTGTGGAAAGGATATCACCACATGTGCTCAGGAACACTTCATAAAACCACTGTCAGTAACTACAGTTGGTCGCTGCATCCGTAAGTGCAAGTTAAAACTCTACTATGCAAAGCCAAACCCATTTATCAACAATATCCTGAAACGCCGCCGGCTTGGCTGGGCCCGAGCTCACCTAAGATGGACTGATGCAAAGTAGAAAGGTGTTCTGTGGTCTGACGAGTCCACATTTCAAATTATATTTGGAAACAGAGGAAGTGGTGTCCTCCAGAACAAAGAGGAGAATAACCATTCGGATTGTTATAGGCACAAAGTTCAAAAGCCAGCATCTGTGATGGTATGGGGGTGTATTAGTGCCCAAGGCATGGGTAACTTACACCTCTGTGAAGGCACCATTAATGCTGAAAGGGCCATACAGGTTTTGGAGCAACATATGTTGTCATCCAAGCAACGTTATCATGGGCGCCCCTGCTTATTTCAGCAAGACAAGTGTTACAACAGCGTGGCTTCGTAAAAAAGAGTGCGGGTACTTTCCTGGGCCACCTGCAGTCCAGACCTGTCTCCCATCGTAAATGTGTGGCGCATTATGAAGCGTAAAATACGACAGCGGAGACGCCAGACTGTTGAACAACTGAAACTCTACATAAAACAAGGATGGGAAAAAATTCCACTTTCAAAGCTTCAACAGTTTGTTTCCTCAGTTCCCAAACGTTTGAGCATTGTTAAATGAAAAGGTGATGTAACACAGTGGTGAACATGCCCTTTCCCAACTACTTTGGCACGTGTTGCAGCCATGAAATTCAAAGTTTATTATTTGCAAAAAAAAAATAAAGTTTATGAGTTTGAACATCAAATATCTTGTCTTTGTAGTGCATTACACTGAATATGGGTTGAAAAGGATTTGCAAATCATTCTATTCCATTTATATTTACATCTAACACAATTTCCCAACTCATATGGAAACGGGGTTTGTAACATAAGGAACTCATGTTATGCCGGTTTGGTCCTTTAGGGTGCACTAAGGTTACCAAATGTGTAAATATCATGTGGTATCAGTTAAAAGTATAAACTGGCAGTCATATTGAATGTGACAAAGTGTCTCAACGCTTTCGACTGGTACTCTATGTGATACCGCAACAGTTTTAGTGGCTCTTGTATTGTTTTTGTCCCAGGTCTCTAAATGTGGACATGGAGTGGTTGTATGGTGCCAGTGAGAGCAGCAACATGGAGGTGGACATTGGGTACCTACCGCAGGTAGAGCTGTAAACAAGCCTTTTACTTTTTTAACATCACTTTTCATTTAATTTCTCACTTTGTCTTGTGTTTTACAGCTGGAGCTGCAGTCCTCTGGCCCATCCACCCCCTCCGTCATCGTGGACGAGGAGGGTAACGTCATCGACAGCCGAGGCGGCGACACCGAACCTATCCAGTTTGTTTTTGAGGACATTAACTGGACAACAGAGATCAATCGTCAAGAAACCACCCGCCGCCTGGAGGTCACCCTTTACCCCTTCAAGAAGGTAAGTATGATTATAAATGAGTTCCATTTATAATGCTACAAGCTGAGAATGCTTTCCACTGTGTCCAAAGGTGTCCTACTTGCCTTTTTCTGAGGCCTTCCAGCGAGCCGAGGCAGAGAAAAAGCTGGTGCATTCCATTTTGCTTTGGGGAGCATTAGATGACCAGTCCTGCTGAGGTGACATACTTGAATTAAATACATTCGAATGCTTGTTGTGACTCTCTCAAACTAAACTTACCGTAATTTCCGGACTACAAGCTACATCTTTTTTCCCACGTTTGGACTCAGCCTTGCTGTGACTAATTCATGGATTTTCCCCCCTGAGCCTCATGCTGTTTAATACATTTAGCCTGTCACATCAGAACAATAAAATTGCAAAATGGTTCACGGTGGACCAATGAAATTGTTCAAGCAAACGCACTTCAGCCAGCCATTAAACGCGTTATGGACTCACCATCATCATGACATTTCCACAAGGAAAATGAATGTCAGGCATTTAAAGTGGCACTTTGTGTTGTGCGTGGATGACAAACGGCATTAAATCATTCACTAAAACTGGCTGAGTGTGCAGAGAAACTTTTGTGCAAGTCTGCCAGTGGCACGGTGTCAAGCAACAGCTTTTGGAAAAGCTGGCCAGTTTCATGTTTAAGAAGACTGCAAAACCTCAGTGGCGAATTTTACTCAATACGAAAGTGACAGCAAGGCTGAGAAAACTAAGCAATTTTGAGTAAAAAAAAGACTACTTCAATGGTTTCAGTGCACAGAAGGAAGATGAAGCTAGTGCTAAGTGACTTTTCTGGTTAGAAAATATTTTATGTTTCAAAAGGTACACCTGTGGAATATATATGTGCAAAATAAAATCTGTCCCAAAAAATTAAGTGGGTATTTACGGGCGCTGCACGGTCTGGAAACCACGGTAAATGTCTTGTCTTTATTCAACTCTGAATCTGAAAATACACATATGTGAACCATTTTGGTTTAACCCTGGAACAGATGTATTTTCTTTCTCTACTATCTGTTTCTTGAAAAAAAATTGCAGGTTCCGGGCGAACTCTCCGGGAGACTGTTCTGGAAAGTTCGCCCGTGCTGGCTCTGCTCAACCAAAGCTTTGTGAGCAGCTGGTCTCTGGTCAGAGAGCTGGAGAACATGCAGGTGAAAAAACACGCAGAAGAACCCAGATGGTTTAATAGTCATGTCATTTATAATGCTTTTTTGTTTTTATGAATTCATTTTATTTTTTAATTACTTTTTTATTTTATTAAAATAGAAGTAAAAGTAATGCCTTTGTAATATTTGAATATAATGTGTGTGTTGCTCCAATCCAGGATGATGAGCACAGCCCCACACTGAGTGAAAGGGCTCGCTTGCACCTAGAGAAGTACACGTTCCCTGTGGAGATGATGGTCGCACTGCCGAATGGAACCATAGTAAGTAGTTGTCACCTACAGTGCATCTGGAAACTATTCGCAGGGCTTCTCTCTCTACACATTTTGTTGTGTTACAGCCATATTCCAAAATGAAATACGTTCACTTTTTGTCCTCAGAAAGTAGTACCAAAAAAAGTAAAAAACATCAAATTTTTTTAAACTTTAAATATGGTAGTACATTTATTGACCTACTCAAACTGTATAAATGTACATGAGCAATATGATTTGACTAAGTGACTGGACATGATTTTTTTTTAAAGGCCTACTGAAATGAGATTTTCTTATTCAAACGGGGATAGCAGGTCCATTCTATGTGTCATACTCGATCATTTCGCGATATTGCCATATTTTTGCTGAAAAGATTTAGTAGAGAACATCCACGATAAAGTTCGCAACTTTTGGTCGCTAATAAAAAAGCCCTGCCTTTACCGGAAGTAGCAGACGATGACGTCACCCGTGTGAGGGCTCCTCACATCCTCACATTGTTAATAATGTGAGCCTCCAGCATTAAGAGCTATTCGGACCGAGAAACCGACTATTTCCCCATTAATTTGAGCGAGGATGAAAGATTTGTGGATGAGGATATTGATAGTGAAGGACTACAAAAAAAAAGGCGATTGCATTGGGAGCGATTCAGATGTTTTTAGACACATTTACTAGGATAATTCTGGGAAATTCCTTATCTTTCTATTGTGTTGCTAGTGTTTTAGTGAGTTAAATAGTACCTGATAGTCAGGAGTGTGTCCACGGGTGTCTTGAGGCCAGTCTCTGAGGGAAGTCACGGCAGCTGCATGGACGGCGCAAGCTCCGCTGATCTCCGGTAAGAGCCGACTTTTTGCCACAATTTTCTCACCGAAACCTTCTGGTTGACAAGTGGTCGGGAACAATGTTCGCTTGACCGCTCTGATCCATAGTAAAGCTTCACCTCCGGTAATTTTAAACAAGGAAACACCGTGTGTTTGTGTGGCTAAAGGCTAAAGCTTCCCAACTCCATCTTTCTATTTTGACTTCTCCATTATTAATTGAACAAATTGCAAAAGATTCAGCAACACAGATGTCCAGAATACTGTGTAGTTGCGCGATGAAAAGAGACGACTTTTAGCCACAACCCTGCAACCAATAACGTCACAAACGCGTCATCATTCCGCAACGTTTTCAACAAGAAACTCCGCGGGAAATTTAAAATTGTAATTTAGTAAACTAAACCGGCCGTATTGGCATGTGTTGCAATGTTAATATTTCATCATTGATATATAAACTATCAGACTGTGGTCGGTAGTAGTGGGTTTCAGTAGGCCTTTAATGTATATTGGTGTATTTCAGGCAGCTTGATTACATTTTTTGTGCAAGGGTCTATAGCCAAAGATGGCTTATTTAGGTAACAGGATTGAGTTTTTAAGCATGGAATTAGTAAATGTTGAAATACAATCAACACTCGCCCTAAATTAGGTATTTTGAGCATAATAATGGCTAAATGATTTATAAATATCAATAAAACACTAGTACTCGCCACAAGAGGACACCTTGAAAAGGATTTGCAAATCATTGTATTCTGTTTTTATTTACCATTTACACAACGTGCCAACTTCAGTTTTTTTTTGTTTTTTTTTTTACTTGTGATTTTTGAGTCTTTTTTTTTTATTTTTATAAATTTGCAAAAATTACATTTAATTGTCTTTCTCTGAAGATGGGGGGCTGAGTGTACATTAATGAGAAATAAAATTAACTTTTATGACTTTAGCAAATGGCTGCAATGAAACAGAGTGATACATTTTAAGGGGTCTGAATACTTTCCGTACCCTCTGTATGTTGGATTAGACAAGTGTAAATGTGACTCAAGGGTGTGATTTCATGTCGCATTGTTTAAAAAAGTATTTGAGTGGTAATTTTTTTTTATTTATCTCGTTTTGAAAATAATTAATTTGTAAATAATGATTCTTTAGGGAAATTAATTTATTGCGATCATGTTTAAAACCTTTTAATAGCGATAAATTAGGGCTTTCTGTCTCGCCACGTGGAATTTATGCTCTAGCACAGGGGTCGGGAACCTTTTTGGCTTAGAGAGCCATGAAAGCCAAATATTTTAAAATGTATTTCCGTGAGAGCCATACAATATTTTTTAACACTGAATACAATTAAATGCATGCATTTTAAGTAAGACCAACATTTTGAGAGTATAATAAGTCTCTTATTCTTTTTAATAACATTGTTATTCTGAAGCTGGTGATAAATAGTAATAGTAAATTGTAAACCAGTAATAAATAAAATAATTCTACAATTAATGCAACTTCTTGAACAGGTGCGGTAGAAAACGGATGAATGGATTAAAATGCATGAGAATGTTTAATGTTTTGAACGTTATTTATATTTTGAGCGTAATTATTAATTACTTATCGTGTTAAGCAATGTCAGCTAAGATTTATCTGAGAGCCAGATGCAGTTATCAAAAGAGCCACATTTGGCTCTAGAGCCATAGGTTCCATACCCCTGCTCTAGCATATTGACACCAAGCACATTAGTGATTACACAAAATAATTTAGCTTTTCCGATGCCTTTTTTTGTTTGTTTTAGGTCCATCACATTAATGCTAATTTCTTCCTGGACCAAACGGCCATGAAGCCTGAACAGGAAGGAGAGGGAAACACTTTCAGCTTCTCTGGAGGGTTTGAAGATCCCTCCACCTCCACTTACATCAGCTTTTTGAAAGAGGGACTGGAGAGGGCCAAGCAGTACATGGCAGAGTAGTGTGCGTGTGTACGTGCGGTCATTCCTGTGATAAGTGAACTGAGTGAATCTTCCAAAATGTAAGCGGTGACATATTAAGCGCTGCTATTATCATAAAAGCACACAGAACCGAGGAGTGTTGACCTTTTGCCATGTTTGCTAATGTGTCACCCAGTGGCAGCGTAGCCTCCCTCCTAGGCGTTTCTCAGCCGTTTGTGACGGTTCTGCCTGAAAGCTCTTCTCGGGCCGGGCAGCGCCTGATGATTGACGCTGACGAGGCGTCCTGGAGGAAATGCCCGCTTAAGTCCAGCCTCTCGGGGACAGAAGCAGCAGGAAATGTCTTTTTTAATCAGTTGGCGGCGCACAAAGTTAAACATCGACCATGAATGGAGTTAATTAGAGGAAATTCACTACGCCAAAAATGACTTCCTACAGTTTGTAACTCATTTTGACTGCGGAGCGCAAAAAGTTGCCTGCTTCAAAAAGCAAACATGTAGCTGTTAATTACACCGAAGTTATTGCTCTTTTTCTTCCGGTCACAAAAAACTGCAACCTGTGACTGTTTTTATTTGGATAATTTGAAATGAAACACTGTGATTCTGTATTTCTTTTGTTTTACAGGACACAATTTTTTTTTTTTTTACACGCCAATAACCTGTGAAGTAGCACTGTTTTGTGTAATCATATCACACAGAGCGAATATTTATCTAAAAATATATATTTTTGTGCTTGTAGTCATTTTGAAGGAATATTTTGGGTGTATTTTCTTTTTAAAATGCAGAATTTGTATACAGTGGGGCAAAAAAGTATTTAGTCAGCCACCGATTGTGCAAGTTCTCCCACTTAAAATGATGACAGAGGTCTGTAATTTTCATCATAGGTACACTTCAACTGTGACAGAAAGAATGTGAAAAAAAATCCAGGAATTCACATTGTAGACATTTTAAAGAATTTATTTTTACATTATGGTGGAAAATAAGTATTTGGTCAACCATTCAAAGCTTTCACTGATAGGAGGTTTTGGCTCAAAATCTCACGATACATGGCCCCATTCATTCTTTCCTTAACACGGATCAGTCGTCCTGTCCCCTTAGCGGAAGAACAGCCCCAAAGCATGATGTTTCCACCCCCATGCTTCACAGTAGGTATGGTGTTCTTGGGATGCAACTCAGTATTCTTCTTCCTCCAAACACGACAAGTTGAGTTTATACCAAAATGGATACATGGATGATACAGCAGAGGATTGGGAGAATGTCATGTGGTCAGATGAAACCAAAATAGAACTTTTTGGTATAAACTCAACTCGTCGTGTTTGGAGGAAGAAGAATACTGAGTTGCATCCCAAGAACACCATAACTAGTGTAGCATGGGGGTGGAAACATCATGCTTTGGGGCTGTTTTTCTGCTAAGGGGACAGGACGATTGATCTGTGTTAAGGAAAGAATGAATGGGGCCATGTATCGTGAGATTTTGAGCCAAAACCTTCCATCAGTGAGAGCTTTGAATGTTTGACCAAATACTTATTTTCCACCAAAATTTACAAATCTTTAAAATTCCTAAAATGTGAATTCCTGGATTTATTTTTCACATTCTGTCTCTCACAGTTGAAGTGTACCTATGATGAAAATTACAGACCTCTGTCATCATTTTAAGTGGGAGAACTTGCACAATCGGTGGCTGACTAAATACTTTTTTGCCCGACTGTATTTAAGAGTTAATACACACTATTTTACCCGTAATAGATAGTAGCAAGTGACCAATGAGAGCATTTGAAAATACAAATGAAGACAAAATAGAAGCTATGTATGGCAGAGATGATTATCCAGTGATAGGCTTTATTGTATGCACATCTATTCATTGCAGGCATTAGGATACATGATAATACATAAGTATTATTATGTATGCTGAATAAGATTCTGTCCGTGAGTGTTTACTAACTTCCTACGGGACTGGGGATGCAGGTCTATTCACATGATAAATAAATGACTGATTCACAAATGAAAGCCATGTGCAAAAGTCTAGTGCTGACAGGAAACGAATCACCCATTAAAACTTCTCTTCAGGCAGCGAGCGCTCCAAAGTCCAAACTGGTCCCCGAACCAGTACCGTGTGTCCTCACGACCATGCTTGATTGGTTTCAACGCCGCCGAGACTCTCTCAGCTGAACGTCCACACTTCTAGCTCCATGATCCGGAAATCGTCGGTTCCAGAGAGTGAACAGTTGTTGAAGGTGTAACAGGGGCTGCTGCGGCCCAGATACAGATTCTCATCCACCCACAGACCAAAGTGACCACTGTGGAGAAAGATTAGAATTAGAACATGCAACTATTTCATTCAATCTAATGTATCCCAAATTAATAGTAACAACAATATATGAATTATGTACAACTTAGTCCCTCTACGACAGTGTTTTTCAACCTTTTTCCAGCCAAGGCACATTTCTTGCTGTGAAAAAAATCCAGAGGCACACCACCAGTTGAAATCATTAAAAAACAAAACTCAGTTGAGAGTAAAAAGTCGTTGTCGGAATAGTTGGATATGACTTTGAAGCATAACCAAGCATGCATCACTATAGCTCTTGTCTGAAAGTAGGTGTACTGTCACCACCTGTTTTTTTTTTTTTTTTTCCTGTGTGTAGTGTTTTAGTTCTCCATGAGCTTCAAGAGGTAGTCACCTGAACTGATTTTCACTTCACAGTTGTGCTTGGAAGCTCATCGAGAGAATGCCAAGAGTGTGCAAAAAAGTAATCAGAGCAAAGGGTGGCTATTTTGAAGAAACTAGAATATAAAACATGTTTTCAGTTTTTTCACCTTTTGTTAAGTACATAACTCCACATGTGTTCATTCATAGTTTTGAGGCCTTCAGTGACAATCTACAATGTAAATACTCATGAAAAGAAAGAAAACGCATTGAATGAGGAGAAAGTATGTCCAAACTTTTGGCCTCTACTGAATATGCTCAAAAGTTATACCTGACTATGTAGAGCAGGGGTCTTAAACTCAATTTACCTGAGGGCCACTGGATGCAGAAACTGGGTGAGGCTTTTTTGATTGATTGATTGATTGATACTTTTATTAGTAGATTGCACAGTTCAGTACATATTCCGTACAATTGACCACTAAATGGTAACACCCGAATAAGTTTTTCAACTTGTTTAAGTCGGGGTCCACGTTAATTCAGGCTGGGCCGCAAGAAAAGATTAAAAAAAAAAAAATCTAACATTCACTTTTTAATGAATTCACCTTCTATGAATGGTTTTCCCGTCCTAGCATTGCTAGGGCAGGGAAGCCAACCATCACAATTTTTCCGGGGGACTCCTGAATTTCACTGCACCTCCCGACAATCTACCGGTGCAACCATTTTCCTGAATTTGTCCCAATTTTCACCCGGCCGACATTATTAAGGGCTGCCGTGATTGCACTGCTTTTAAAGTCCTCTACGACAGTAGTGATGTACCCCCTGTGAACAGTTTTTGAATTCAAATACCCCCTAATCAGAGCAAAGCGTTTTTGGTTGAAAAAAAAGAGATAAATAAGTAAAATATAGCACTATGTCATCCGTTTCTGATGTATTAAATTGTATAACAGTGCAAAATATTGCTCATTTGTAGTGGTCTTTCTTGAACTATTTAGAAAAAAAAAAAAACTTTTTGAAAAATAAACAATTAATTCAATTATAAATAAATATTTCTACACATAGAAGTAATCATCAACTTAAAGTGCCCTCTTTGGGGATTGTAATAGAGATCCATCTGGATTCATGAACTTAATTCTAAACATTTCTTCACAAAAAAAGAAATCTTTAACATCAATATTTATGGAACATGTCCACAAAAAATCTAGTTGTCAACACTGAATATTGCATTGTTGCATTTCTTTTCACAGTTTATGAACTTGCATTCATATTTTGTTGAAGTACTATCCAAAAAATATATTTATTAAGTATTTATTTAAGACTGCTAGTTTTTAGGATATTTTTGATAAATATCACTTGACCCTTGGGATACCTTCGCATAGCGTACCATCAAAAAGAGAACTACAGCTCAACAATTCGCCATTGGGCACATGACACAAATAAAGTGACAGCTCTTAATCATGTTGTGCGAGACTTGTGCAGAACGTCAGTGGCTGCAAGACGTACTTGTTCAACAGCCATACATGTCACACTGAGGGTAGCCGTATAAACAACTTTTAACACTGTTACAAATATGCGCCACACTGTGAACCCACACCAAACAAGAATGACAAACCCTTTTTGGGAGAATTTCTACACCCTAACACAACTTAAACACAAGAGAATAAATACCCAGAACACCTTGCAGGGCTACAATATACAACACCTCAACTGACACAAGTAGGGAGGGTGGGGGGTTGGTGGTAGCAGGGGTGTGTATATTCTAGCCCGGAAGAGTTAGGTCTGCATGGGATTCTTGGTAATTGTTCTGGTGTGTTTATGTTTTGTTACGATGCGGATGTTCTCCCGAAATGTGTTTGTCATTCTTGTTTGGTGTGGGTTCACAGTCTGGCACATATTTGTAACAGTGTTAAAAGGTTTTTTTTTTCGGCCACCGTTTGTGTGACCTGTATGGCTGTTGATTAAATATATTTTGCCATAACACACGTGCGTCTCGCATGGCCAGATGCAACATACAACTGGGCTTGCCCGCTGTCAATTCAAGATGAAGGGGGCGCTAAAGGCAGTACCATTATGGCATTCCCTGAATATTGCTGATCTGGTAAAAATTGACAGAGGCTTCAAGAGAATTGGTGCCCTGAAATTCAGGGGTCTCCCGGGAAAATTGGGGACGTTGGCAAGCATGACCTATCATATTAAACTTGCGGGCCGCACCAACATTAAATTGTCATATCAAAGTGCGGGCCGCAAAATAACGCATGTTTGAGACCCCTGCTTTAGAGCCATATAACTTGGTGACACAAGCTAACTTTTAGCATGCTAACCTTAACTAGGCTAACATTAGCATGCTACCTTTTTGAGCTACTTTTGCAACCTTGTACCCCTGAGTCAAGTTGTTAACTGTTAGCATGCTAACATTAAAGTGCTAACTTTTTATGCTAATTTCACACGTTTTACTCTATTTCCCCAGCCATACACCTTTGAGCCATATAACTTGGTATGTGACACAAGCTAATTTTTAGCATGCTAACATTCGCATGCTAACTTTTTGAGCTACTTTTGCAACCGTTTAGCCCTGAGTCATAACTTTGTATGTAACACTTGTTAACTGCTAGAATGCAAACGATAGGCATACTAGCAAGCTAACTTTAGGTTTGCAAAATTTTTCATCTATTTTTTTTTCCATCTATAATTTTTTTCTATTTCCGCAGCCATACAACTTTGAGTCGTATAACTTGGTATATGAAATATGCTGACTGTTATCATGCTATCGTTAGCACACATGCTAAGTTTTAGCATTTGTATGTAAACATGCTACTGTTTTAGGCTAGCTCTGTGGCTGGTTTTGCACAGTTACACCTAAAACTCACGGATTCAGACACTCAGCACCATTTAATGAGTACGGTGGCTTCCGGCGACCCCCAGCCGGAGGTCCAGGGCCCAGATAGCAGGCCCATCAAAATTTCCGCGGGAATTTTCTAGTTACACCTTACCTGCTTGAACTACACAAAAAATCAAACATAAGTTTTGATTAAACAGTTGATGTGCGCATTTCATCGCCGCTCAGATTCAAATTCAGTTGGCGAAAATGAAGCTGATCAGTTGAGGAGAGGGAAGAGTACATCCGGAAAAGACATGAAGATCTTTTTTTAGCACTTGAATCTACAGACTAATGTATTTTGCACAATAATTGAGACAGTGTAGATACACATTGTTGTTCAAAACTAACAATTAAAGTGGGGTGTACAAAAACCAAGTGTGACTGTAAAAACTTTACCTTCCTCCTCCAATGGCAAAGGAATCCAGGTCCCCTTTAATGAAAAAGGAGTTTTCTCCGGTCCACTTAAAGCACTGTAGAAAGACAGTACAACCCTTTATGTGAGTGAGCAATAGTAAACCCCTGACTTGCTATGGCAGTGGTTCTCAACCTTTTTTCAGTGATGTACCCCCTGTGAACAGTTTTTTAATTCAAGTACCCCCTAATCAGAGCAAAGCATTTTGGGTTGAAAAAAATAGATAAAGAAGTAAAGTACAGCACTATGTCATCAGTTTCTGTTTTTTTGAATTGTATAACAGTGCAAAATATTGCTCATTTCTATTGGTCTTTTTTGAAGTATTTGGAAAAAATGATATAAAAATAACCAAAAATGTGTTGAAAAATTAACAAGAGATTCAATTATAAATGCAGATTTCTACACATAGAAGTAATCATCAACTTAAAGAGCCCTCTTTAGGGATTGTAATAGAGATCCATCTGGATTCATGAACTTAGTTCCAAACATTTCTTCACAAAAAAAGAAATCTTTAATATCAATATTTATGGAACATGTCCACAAAAAATCTAACTGTCAACACTGAATTTTGCATTGTTGCATTTCTTTACACAGTTTATGAACTTACATTCAAATTTTGTTGAAGTATTATTCAATAAATACATTTATAAAGGATTTTTGAATTGTTGCTATTTTTAGAATATTTTTAAAAAATCTCACGTACCCCTTGGCATACTTTCAAGTCACCTCAGGGGTACGCGTACCCCCATTTGAGAACCACTGTGCTAGGGGAGTGTTTGGAGGGGTTGGTCTAGATCCCCTTTAATGAAAAAGGAGTTTTCTCTGGTCCACTCAAGAAGAACCTGCAGTTACTACTGTTACCATCCAGGAGAAGCCTGTCTTACACGCCACACCTAAAATGGGCAACAAAGGAAGACCGAAAACACCCAAATGTCCCAAAGGCCTAAAGCAAGTGTGAAAGGATTCCAAAGAAAGTCCTCCAATATGTGAAGAGATGCAAACTGTTACAGCTCAAAGTATTTCCGTTGTAAAGATTGTCCCTGAGGTTATTCCATCATCATCGGCTGCTGCTGTTATTACCACCACGTCGTGGAAGCTTGGCCCTTTTCGATTTCAAGTCAGCTGATGCCAAAATTTAGTCCAAATCAACAACTGAAGTGAAAGTTCAACATCTCAAATCTATTCACCTGTGAGTCAAAGGGGGAAAAACTGATACAAACTGATGTTTGATACACCTGGTGCAGGTGTATCAAACTCATTTTATCTCAGGTGCACACACGGGCCGGACTATTAAAATCATGGCATTAAAACAAAAAAAAACAAAGACAACTTCAGATTGTTTTCTTTGTCTTAATTTGGCCAAAAATAGAACAAACATTCTGGAAATATTACAATAAAAATATAGAAAAAAAATACCGACATACGGTAAAGTTTAGATCCATGAAGGAAAGGAGAAAGTGAATGAATGTTTGTAACTGAATACATTTACATATGCATAAAAATGTGTTTTCTTTTGTATTATATTTTTTAATGAATTAAGTAATGTTTATGACAACTTTTTTTCCAAAACACAACATACAATGTGAGATATAACAGGATAATGCATACATTTATTATTTGTTTTCAAAATGGTTACAAAAAAGTGGGACCCCAAAAATTTACTGTGGCACCCTTTTTTTCTAACTTGATGCAACGTTTTGAAAATTCCTAGCGCCAACACTAGGGTTGCAAAGGGGTAGAAAGTTTCCGGTAAATTTCCGGAATTTTACCACAGGAAATTAAGCTCGGGAAGTTTGGAAATATTGACCATTTTTTGATTATTCAAAGTTGGACACCATCCATGGGAATTAATGGGAATTAGTGGGGAATTACAATAATTGGGCACTTGTCTATATGCTGCTGCATCTTTGTGACATTTTTGACGTAGCTCTTTGCACAGTATTGGCAAATGTACACCACCTTTCCGTCTATATTGGTTGGGTTGGGGTGGCATTATTCTGTTTGTATTTATTTATTCTTGTAAAACACAAAGGCAATGCCACACGCAGATATAAATAGTCAGCTAAACAATTGGAATAGTCTTAGAAAATATTTTACTGATGGACAAATTAATATAAATAGGCTAGATGAATAAATAAACAATCAGCATGCTACAGCAAACTATAACCTACATTCTTGTATGACAACAGAATGGCTGGCGGAAGGCAGAAGGAAACTACATGTTTTGATTTAGTATTATCTACTTGAACTTTACAGAACACAAAAAAGATAAATTCCGATCGCTAACGTTGTTAGCATAAATTCATGGAATTTAACATAGAGAATATTAGCATCACGGCTAACAGAGAAATATTTTCGGTTAATTTTGAGACTGTGGTGGTACATAAACCTAGCTAGCTAGAGCTATTGGCCCCAAAATCATTTAACAAGTACAGGAACAGCTAGCTGGCTTGAATGGAATTCTTCTGGAGTAGTCTAGTCATACAGTAACAAGTAATTACACCTTTATTAAACTTCAATACCATGGATCAAATATACATTTCCCCAGTAATATCATCAAAACTTACTTGACTGGATGAAGTCCTTGGGCTCAAATACTAGTGTGGCCTCAATAGCATGCTGGGAATTATCTGTGCATGTGATGGAAGAATGCACTGCACATGTGATGGAGGAATGCACAGTGCAGGGTGGAAATTGTACTGAATTTGCTTTAAATCTGTTTGTTTTTTTAGCTAAAAATCATGCGGAAAGATCTAACATGTTGCATTCAATCCATCCACCTTCTTCCGCTTATCCGAGGTCGGGTTGCGGGGGTAGCAGACTAAGCAGGGAAGCCCAGACTTCCCTCTCCCCAGCCACTTCATCTAGCTCTTCCCGGGGGATCCCGAGGCATACCCAGCCCAGCCGGGAGACATAGTCTTCCCAACGTGTCCTGGGTCTTCCCCGTGGCCTCCTACCGGTTGGGCGTGCCCTAAACACCTCCCTCGGGAGGCGTTCAGGTGGCATCCTGACCAGATGCCCGAACCACCTCATCTGGCTCCTCTCGATGTGGAGGAGCAGCGGCTTTACTTTGAGTTCCTCCAGGATGGCAGAGCTTCTCACCCTATCTCTAAGGGAGAGCCCCACCACACGGCGGAGGAAACTCATTTCGGCTGCTTGTACCCGTGATCTTATCCTTTCGGTCATGACCCAAAGCTCATGACCATAGGTGAGGATGGGAACGTAGATCGACCGGTAAATTGAGAGCTTTGCCTTCCGGCTCAGCTACTTCTTCACCAAAATGGATCGGTACAACGTCCGCATTACTGAAGACGCCGCACAGATCCGCCTGTCGATCTCACGATCCACTCTTCCCCCACTCGTGAACAAGACTCCTAGGTACTTGAACTCCTTCACTTGGGGCAGGGTCTCCACCCTTTTCCGGGAGAGAACCATGGACTCGGACTTGGAGGTGCTGATTCCCATTCCGGCCGCTTCACACCCGGCTGCGAACCAATCCAGTGTTGCATTCAATGTTTAATCCCATTATTTTCCAATAATTCCCATTAATTCCCATATAAGTATTCCCGTTAATTCCCATGGAAAGTTTCCAACTTTGAATATTACCGGAATTTTGCAACCCTAGCCAACACTGATGCCTGCAAAACAGCAGAAAGCGGCTGTGGCCTGCGGGCCAGTTTTAATACTAATCAAATATCTTTCCGCAGGGTGGAGGAGTGTTTGGTGCTACCTGTTGGTTTGCATGAATAAAACTCAAAACTAAACTATAACACAGGCTGTCTTTTTCAGACTTTTTATTTCTACGTAAAAAAAAATAATTATATTTTATATATCAATACGTCATCACATGAGTTTAAAACTGACCTTGAATCGAGGATGCAGCATGAAGAGGAAGGTTTCCCCCGTGCCGTAAAACGCCTCACTGAGCTTCAGCGGGTGCGACAGGAATGCACCGAATACCTGAGGAAGGACAGGAGACGTTGCAGAACAAGCGCTGACCGTCTACGTTCCGACAGACGTTACCTCGTCCAGCGCATCCTTGATGACGACCAGCGTTGGTGAGTCCATGGCGCTCAGTTTCCGGTAGAGGGATTTAAGGCTGGCGCCGTGGCGAGACGTGCTGTACGCCAGCTGCCAGGTGTGCCCCACCGTCTTAGGGGGCAGCTCCTTGCATAGCTTTGAAAAAAAGATGGTGTTATGAAGATATTTATAAAGTTTCATAATGATTAGACTAACAGAAGCTCCTCCCCTTGCCAAAACATTTGGCCAAAGGCAAATATTACTATGAAGGGTACGGTGTGGCGCAGTTGGGAGAGTGGCTGTGCCAGCAACCTCAGGGTTCCTGGTTCAATCCCCACCTTCTACCATCTTAGTTACATCAGTTGTGTCCTTGAGCAAGACACTTCACCCTTGCTCCTGATGGGTCGTGATTAGCGCCTTGCAGGGCAGCTCCCGCAATCAGTGTGTGAATGTATGTGTGAATGTGGAAATAGTGTCAAAGCGCTTTGAGTTCCTTAAAAAGGTAGAAAAGTGCTATACAAGTACAACCCATTTACCATGAACATCATGTGCACATCTTTTTTTAATTACTGCAAATTTTTTTCATTGACAAGATTACAAGGCAAATTTAAATCAACCTGTAATTGAACTTTCAAATGATTGAAAATGGGGAAAAAATACTTAATTTAAAAGAATACTTTACTTTATCACGGTATTCAAAATGGATGTGTGTGTTTAATTTGAGTGTTTGCAATACAATAGTAATGTCAAATTATAAATATTATTTTTAAATCAGATTAATCACACTTTTGAAATTGGATTAGTCATGGTTTGCCTGCACAATTTCAATTAACCACAAAAAATACCCCAATATTTTGACGCAAACACAATTTTATATTCAAAGTGTCATACACAAAATGTTTTTAAATGTTTTACTTGTACCCGATTGAACTTTTGAAGTCCATCCATCCATTTCCTACCGCTTGTCCCTATCAGGGTCACGGGGGTGCCGGGGCTATCTCAGCTGCATTCGGGCGGAAGGAGGCGTACACCCTGGACAATTTTCCACCCCATTGCAGGGCCCACACAGATAGACAACATTCACACTCACATTCACACACTGGGGCCAATTTAGTGTTGCCAATCAACCTATCCCCAGGTACCATGAATTGATTTACGTGGACCCCGAATAAGGTGTTACCGTTTAGTGGTCAATTGTACTGAATATGTACCGAACTGTGCAATCTACTAATAAAAGTTTCGAACAATCAATGCATGTTTTTGGAGGTGGGAGGAACCTGGAGTACCTGGATGGAACCCACGCAGTCCAACTCCAAACAGAAAGACCCCGAGCCCGGGGATCGAACCTAGGATTTTTGTATTGTGAGGCACATGCACTAACCCCTGTACTGGCTATTTATTTTGAAGTGACTTTTTTGTATAAGCACACTATTTGAAGTTTGCACTGACCGTGTAACAACCTAAGTCGCCTTTTAGGTAATCAACCAGCCGTGGTTAAGGTCAAGGAGCATGTGCGCTTGAAATAAATTGCATAATCAATCTGCATGTACACATGATTAATGCGATCATTTTTTGTATTTACGCCATTGTCCTTACTTGGAATTGATGTGAATTGCCATGAATTTAATTTCACTTCCTGTGCGGTGGATCAAATTCAATTTAAATTATAATTATTTAAAATCAACCGAAATTCGTCATTTTACACAAGTCTGCCGGAAACAGTTTTGGGAACATATTTTTTTTTGGGGTATAAAAGGACTGACCTGAACCCCATTAGGAACATATTTAGAATATGTACTGCAGCAGCACTTACCTTGTGTCTGATGTTTTTTTACCCAAAGAATGCTGAAATGCTGACATTTTTCTCAAACATGTAACGTTTACAGCAGTACTATTCAACCAGTGGCCCCGGAAGCCAAATCCGGCCCCAGAATGACAGTGTATCAGCTGTAAATTTGTGAGACACATTTTTACAGCAAATTTCTTAAAAGACCAGAGTGCTCCAGTTGTATAGAGGAGCTTGGAGCACTATAAACACATTGGCAAATCCTTGCATTGGCATTTTAACATTGCTAGTCTGTGTCTGTTCATCCAGGTCAGTGTCATCTCAGAGCATTCAATCGATCGCTACTGGACTGTTTGTTTTGTCTCAGAAGACGTTTCACCTCTCATCCGAGTAGGCTTCATCAGTTCATGCTCATAGACTTAGATCGGTCAGATCTAGTGTTAGACTTAGATTGGTCAGACCTAGTCTAGCGGTTGGTGCCAAAACCCCAAATATTTATACTCCAAAATAGGGCTGGGCGATATGGTCTTTTATTAATATCTGGATATTTTTAGGCAATGTCACGATACACGATATATATCTCGATATTTAGCCTTAGCCTTGAATGAACACTTGATGCATATAATCACAGCAGTATGATGATTCTATGTGTCTACATTAAAACATTCTTGTTCATACTGCATTAATATATGCTCATTTTAATCTTTCATGCAGAGAGGGAAATCACAACTAAGTCAATTTACTAAAACTGTATTCATTAAACAGTTATTAAGCAATGGTACAAACATTCATTTAATTTCCAAAACAGAAAATGCAAGATTGTCAGAGACATTTTAAAACAAGCTATTAGTGCACTTTTGTGCATGATGTCACTAAGATGACATATCAAAACAACACTAAATTAAAGAGCACTTTTTTTTTACAGAACACCACTAAAATGTTTTAAAATAAATAAAGTGCACTTGTGTGCATGATGTCACACAAGATATTTCAATAACTGTCAAATAAAAATGAGCTGCATAATAGGAAATCAAATAGTGTATGTCCTTCACTATGTGGTAGGTTACGGCGGACGTTTTCTTCTTCTGTTTTTAACTACTTTTGCATACGGTGTTGATCTGGAAATGGTTGCTTTGGCATTTTGTGGGTGTAGCACTGAACGGATATGTTGACATGTGGCGTTTCAAGCACTCTTCCTTCTCTAGCAGGTGACTTTTCAAATGATGCTACAAATTAGCAGTAATGCTACTTTCTGTAGAAACGCTTTTGCCGCATACTTGACATATTACGGTTGTCTGTTCGACATTTTCCCGCTTGAAGCCAAATCGCGCCAGACGATGGACGCCCTAATGTTTTTCTTAGGAATTAATTCTTCTTCCTTCTTTTGTTACCAGATTCACACCTTTTTTCTCTCGTATTACCACTCGCACCGCTCCGCTAGCATCACAGCTAACGTTACCATGCCGCTACCTCTCTGCTCCGCGTATGACGTTGCACGCGCGACATTATGTGACGTATGTAAGAAGGTGCGCTTGTTTTACGTCTCTTTGAGGAGAGACAAGAATGAGTGAGAAACGCCCGCAATGTAATGCCTGCAGCTAAAAGCAACTGCGTGAGAACGTATACCGTATTTTTCGGAGTATAAGTCGCTCCGGAGTATAAGTCGCACCTGCCAAAAATTCATAATAAAGAAGGAAAAACACATATATAAGTCGCACTGGAGTATAAGTCGCATTTTGGGGGGAAATGTATTTGATAAAACCCAACACCAAGAATAGACATTTGAAAGGCAATTTAAAATAAATAAAGAATAGTGAACAACAGGCTGAATAAGTGTACGTTATATGACACATAAATAACCAACTGAGAAGGTGCCTGGTATGTTAACGTAACATATTATGGTAAGAGTCATTCAAATAACTATAACATATAGAACATGCTATACGTTTACCAAACAATCTGTCACTCTAATTGCTAAATCCCATGAAATCTTATATGTCTAGTCTCTTACGTGAATGAGCTAAATAATATTTGATATTTTATGGTAATGTGTTAATAATTTCACACATAAGTCGCTCCTGAGTATAAGTCGCACCCCCCGGCCAAACTATGAAAAAACTGCGACTTATAGTCCGAAAAATACGGTACTCGAATATCACAATATAGTTATTTTCTATATCGTATAGAAACAAACCTGCGATATACCGAGTATATTTGACATATTGCCCAGCCCTACTACAAAAACTAAGAGGGTGTGACCAAATAAATCACATCAAATGTCTACTGTAGTGGATGCTAGTTAATTGGAGTGTACAAAATAAGATGAACAGTGAAGGGAGATTTTCTGCACCGCGGTCCTCAGCTTTCTGGGAAAGTGGCCCCCAAAACAAATGGTAAATAGGTTATACTTTATAGCGCTGTTCTACCTTCAAGGTACTCAGAAGCGCTTTGACACTATTTCCACATTCGCACACTGTGGGAGCTGCCATCATCATCAGCCGTTGTCAGTCCAGTGTTGGACGAAAGCCTCAGCATGTTTCTGCCATTTGGCGTACTTTTCATGCTGGTTATTAGCCTACACCTTCCACGCTGGCTTGGTGTGGGTTGGAAGGGATATTTTATATCAGAGATCCTTCTCCTAGACTAATTGCCTTACTGGGCTGTTGAACTTAGTCCGTCCTGTTGGTTGTCCGCGCCCCATTTACCCAGGGACCCGCTCAGCTTTATGGCGCTGACCGCCTGCCAGTCACAAGAGAAGGTGCAAACGGTTCTTTGTGTGCATTTTATAGACATTAGTTGGGACTCACTAACCCCACACACAACCTCCCATCTCATGCCTGGATGTAGTTTAACGTCATACCCAGGAAAGCTGCCATGCAAGGCCCTAACCAAGACTCATCAGGAGCAAGGTTGAAGCGTCTTGCTCAAGGACACAACGGACTTGACTAGTGTGGCGGATCGTACTCGGAACCCTCAGGTTGCTGGCACGCCTGCTCTATTAAGCGAGCCACGCCCTCCCACAATTTAGTTGAACATCCGTGATGTGCAAATACCTCACATACTCCACATAAGTGACAGACAAGTCGAGCCTGTGTGGTTCACTGACCTCTTTGACATGCAAAGCTTCCAATACATGGCTGTTCTCTACAATACTTTGAAGTCCTTCAGGGCCCCCGTCAGCAGCGAGGAGGGCCGACTTGTCCCCGCCGCTGTCCTCCATCAACACCATCTGCAATTAAACATAATCTTCTTGGTCAAAGATGACTGATGGCCTTTAAAGACTCTTCACAAACAAACCTCTCACCTCCCAGTCGTCCCCCGAGCTGTGCTGTTTCTGTAACACTCCCTCCTCACCCTCCTCGTCTTTGTCCTGCAGCAGTACAAACTCCTCTTCGTTGCGATCTCCCTCCACTTCTCCACCCTTGAGTACGCACAAGTCTGGTCGACGGTGCGTGAGAAAGGCATAAAGTTCGTCGGAGCTGACAGGAGGAGGAGGGAAAGCAGCCGTTCAGTAATGTTTGAGCAGACAAACGAGGCCGGCAGCTGCGTCAACAAGCTGGCAAACCAGAAGGTGAATGGACAACCTGGCTCTTGAACATGACACGTGATTGCAATGTCTCTGGCAGTAATCTAACAAAGTCAAACTAGTGTTGAGGTACTAAATGCTAAACCGTGATTAGGGATGGAACAATATGAAAATCACCTATCACGGTTATTCTGACCATTTTGTCCGCAGTATTATAACTGATATCTTTTAACTAAGCTTTATTTATTATAATTATAAGTAAACAACAGACACAACATACTGTTAAAGGCCTACTGAAACCCACTACCACCGACCACGCATATATCAATGATGAAATATTAACATTGCAACACATGCCAATACGGCCGGTTTAGATTACTAAATTGCAATTTTAAATTTCCCGCGAGATATCTTGTTGAAAACGTCGTGGAATGATGACGCTTATGTTGACGCGTGCTTATGACGTTATCGGTTGGAGCGGAAATTTTAGCCCAGCACCACTCACGGTTAAAAGTAGTCTGCTTTAATCGCATAATTACACAGTATTTTGGACATCTGTGTTGCTGAATCTTTTGCAATTTGTTCAAATAATAATGGAGACTATAAAGAAGACTGCTGTTGGTGGAAAGCGGTTGATTGCAGCTGCCTTTGGCAACCAAAACATAGCCGGTGTTTGTTTGTTGTGAAGCTTTAACATGCAACAGAACGGTCAAGCGAACATATTCTCTACCACATGTAAACCAGCAAGTTTTTGGATGAGAAAATTGTGATATTAAGTCGGCTCTTACTTGAGTGGAGTTTGCGTCCTCCTGCAGCAGCTGTCAAAAAGGCAGCTGTGACTTTCTTGGCTCCTCTATAAGGCTTCCCTCAGAGACACTGGCGGTCACCGCAGCCCTCCGACTTTCAGGTATGACTTAATAATCTCACTTGAACACTAGTAACACAATAAGCAGATAAGGGATTTTCCAGATTTATCCTAGTAAATGTGTCTAATAACATCTGAATCGCTCCCACTGCCGTTGCCTTTTTTTTTTCTTCTAGTACTTCACTCTAAATTTCCTCATCAACGAATCTTTCATCCTCGCTCAAATTAATGGGGAAATCGTCGCTTTCTCGGTCCGAATCGCTCTTGCTGCTGGTGGCTATTATTATAAACAATGTGAGGATGTGAGGAGCCCTACAACCCATGACGTCACGCGCACATCGTCTGCTACTTCCGGTAAAGGCAAGGCTTTTTTTAAGCGACTAAAAGTTGCGAACTTTATCGTCGATGTTCTCTACTAAATCATTTCAGCAAAAATATGGCAATATCGCGAAATGATCAAGTATGACACATAGAATGGACCTGCTATCCTCATTTAAATAAGAAAATCTCATTTCAGTAGGCCTTTAATTTCATATTTACCGCTCTTCAAAGTACCCCAAAGCTGCCACAAATGTTTGGAGGATGCGGGAAGAACTGTGGACACTCTTGTGATTTGGATAACATCGGACTGTCTGCCCCACAGGATGAATTTTGAAGACCAGTCATGGACGATTTACAATGAAAAGGAAATTTTATTTTCACTCGCATACAAAACATTCTAACTTGGATTGTTTCCCTGGCTTCGAGACTCTCCAGAAGGACAGTGTGGCGAAGACACAACAAACTCCCTTCTTATCTCTCCTGTTCACACACCTGTTGTTGTTGTTGACTTTGGACTGACTAGCGGCTGCACGACGCCAAGGCTGCGGAACAGGACACGCGGCAGGCTTACACACACATGCATCCACAAAAAATAAAACGCCACACACACATATAACCCACGCCCCATCTAACGCCCTTGATGCGAATCCCTTAGGGGTGATGGATGCCTGGGCAGCGCCTGAAGAGCTGCAGCCCACCCCCTGGCCCACACTCCCTCCACTTTGTTGCTAGATAACTCGAGATGTATTTTGTAGTATGTGTATGTGCTTTGCTATGAAGGTTTTTTTCCCACGCCAGACTGGTCCTCCTTAGGAGCCCAGTCTAGATTGTATTTTTTTACTCATTCTTCCCCAGCGTTTACCTTTTTACCATCTTTTACGGGGCGCCTTGTGGCGGCTCATCAGCGTTCCTGTTCTATAACCCTGTACACTGTTTGTTTGTCTAATCATGCAATGACAATAAAGACCTACCTACCTACCTACCTACTTACCTCTGGTGTTCATAATTTAATAACTTAGTTGCTCAGGGAGCTTGTGTTTCTACAAGTTAGATAGGTCTTTATTGTCATTGCACAAGTGTAACGAAACTTTGTTTTCATCGCAAACCCGTTCAAGATAAGACAAACAAACAAGGTTTCCCCAAACCCAAGATCTTGTCAATTTCGTTGAGGGCAGTTAAATAGTTCCCATGTTGATTTGGAGAGCAGTGCAAAAAGAGGCAACAAAAAAGTTAAGACAATACAAGACAAAGAAGCAAGCAGGAGAGATAAGGGAGAGGAAAGGGGAGCGTCTGCCCTCAATGAGTGCCAGAGAGAAAGTTTAGATTGGGGTATGACAATGTGTTAAAGTTAAAGTTAAAAGTCTCAAAGACGGTCACACACACACTATGTGTGGTGAAATTATTCTCTGCATATGATCCATTCCCATGTTCACCCCACGGGAGGTGAGGGGAGCAGTGATCAGCAGCGGTGGCCGCGCTCGGGAACCATTTGGTGATTTAACCTCCAATTCCAACTCTTGAGGCTGAGTGCCTAGCAGGGAGTCAGTGGGTCCCATTGTTATAGTCTTTGGGTATGACTCGGCCGGGGTTTGAACTCATGACCTTCCATTCTCAGGGCGTTTTGTATTCATGTTAGCATTTAAGCTAGCTCACAATTAGCATGCTAGTTGCCAGCTAGCATTTAGCAGCGCTGGCTTTCTTCACCAGGAAATGAGCAGTGACACCGGTCCATCAGTTTATCGAATTGTGGTTATCAGTTACTGTTTCAGATCTTTTTAATTCCATCCATTTACTACCGCTTATTCCTTTTGGGGTCGCGGGGGGCGCTTGTGCATATCTCAGCTATAATCGGGCGGAAGGCAGGGTAGACCCTGGACAAGTCGCCACCTCATCGCAGGGGCAACACGGATGGACAGACAACATTCACACTCAACAGTAAATCAAACAAATATAATTTGTACCTGTAATTGTTAGATCCCTAACCTCGACATTTGTGTTCAAATATAGGATGCTAAATCGTAGACACCTAGCATCAGGACCTAAAGGTAAATGACAAAATTCGTAGGTTTTGGCCTTCCGTTACCAATATTTTGGAGAAAAAACTTCTTCTAGCTTTTGTGGTTGTAGGAACCAGAATGTGCATGTAAGGTCATGTGGTGTTTTTGTATGTGTCACAGAGGCGGGCACAATAAAAAGGGATCGTTACCTGTATTTGGCGTGCTGATAGGAAAAGATTAGTTGAGCTGAGTGACCATAGTTTTTGACGACCGCCATTGGACGCTATGTTGCACGAGTTGTTGGAGACTTTGGATGCTTTATTAAAAGCTTTGGACACTTCCACTACATGCTGGCTACAGACGAACTGTGCAGGTTTCTTTTTGTACATTCTGCTACTTCATTAAATTGTGCTTCCCGGGACCCGGAACGATGTGTGTGCTTAATGGCAATACAGGAAGCTCGTCAGACAATTACCAAACCCAGCTTTTTACTTTCAAGCGACTGGCCGATTCAGAGTCGCTAAAATGGTTAAGGTATATTTCAATGTTATTTCATCAAGAACAAACAAACATGTTTCTGTTAGAACTTACTGTGCTATAAATCCTAACATAGCCACTAGAGAGATGTATTTTGTTAATCAAACACCATTTATCATAAAATATCCTAATCTTTGAGAAGGCCTGTCCTACGTAGGTTCTTCATTCAAACAATCCGAGTAGCTAATACATTTCAAAGGTTTTGGACCATCCCACTTCCGACATAATTTGAAATGTTTGGAGTAGTACACTTAACCCAGACTTGAATTGTGACCTACACCAAAGAGTCAAGTTTTTTAGGATAATTCCCATTGTAGTGATCATAACCCATCTCTGAGTCCATCTGATAAGGGTCTACCTGTTCAAAGAGTTAACTATCTGACATATGACACCATTTGTGTCAGCAACACGAAAAATTAGTAGCCTCCACACAGATTTCAACCAATATGGTTGATACACATGTACACTGACCACAATAGGAGTTGTATTGTGGGAAAAGTAGGATTACAGACTTTGAGCACTTTTGGGGACTAAAAACCTTTGAAGTACAGTGAAACCCACTTGAGTCAGTCCCGTTTATGTATACCGACTTATCAAGTCATATTCCACTGTGTACTTATTACTAAGAAGGTCCGCTTATGCAGACGTGAAAATCCAAATGGTCGACAAAAGATGTGATTAATTTATATGAAAAATATGTGTTGTGGTATTTTTAACATCCTTGTTATCGCTAAGCAGCTTGGCATAACTACTATATACTACTATATTGGATCGACTATGGACTGGACCCTCACCGTTATGTTGGATCCACTATGGACTGGACTTTCACAATATCATGTTAGACGCGCTCGACATCCATTGCTTTCGGTCTCCCCTAGGGGGTGGGGAGTTGCCCACATATGCGGTCCTCTCCAAGGTTTCTCATAGTCCCTGTCACCGACGTCCCACTGGGGTGAGTTTTTTCTTGCCCTTATTTGGGCTCTGTACCGAGGATGTCGTTGTGGTTTGTGCAGCCCTTTGAGACATTTGTGATTTAGGGCTATATATATAAACATTGATTGATTGATTGATTGAACTACTGTCGCGTTACATAGCAATGAAATGTGCAGTCTGTGACTTCCTGTTCATTTACAAAATAAAAGCATGGCAGTATTAACAACAGCAACTCATAAAATGCAACCCATTCATCCATCCATTTTCTACCGCTTGTCCCTTTCGGGGTCGCGGGGGGTGCTGGAGCCTATCTCAGCTGCACAAAGGTGGAAGGTGGGGTACAGCCATGTTTTCTTTTTCTTTTAGTTTAAGGATCACATGGATGAAAATATATTCCCAAGTGGGCCAGACTGGTAAAATAATGGCATAGTAACTTCAAAATAAAGACAACTTCAGATTGTTTTCTATTTTTTTACCTTTGCCATTAATAGAAAAAGCCCATTCTGAAAATATTGCACAAATATTATGCACAAAAATAAGCCTCTTGGCAATCTCTTTTAAGTTAGTTTAACGTTCTCAGAAGCCTATCTGGGATTGAACAAACTATAAAATAAATCATACCTGGTAAATAAATAAAAACTCTTCTAGGTATCAAATACTTCATTTGTCATTTCCACATATTAATCCTATGCTAACTTAACAAACCATACAAACAGAGGTAGAAACTATTCAAGAGGGTTTACTTACACTCTGTATGGAGTTTTCTCTTTTTTGACAGAAACATTTTGGGAAAATTAGGATAAAAAAAGTATGAGGGTTTTTACGTTTCATTTGGATCGAGGGGGAGGAGACGCAACCACACTTCACTGTGTACCTCTAGCTTGGCATACTTGCTAAGCCGTAGTATAAAAGTTGATAAAGCTAACATAATTGCTATTACGACATCCAATGGACACAATTAGAATAGCAGTTTCTTTCATCGAAAAAAATTCAGCTCATTTTTATACAAATGCAGCTTCTGGGCTGGATTAAAACTGTTTGCGGGCTGAAGCCGTACATTTGACACTCCTGTTCTAGATTTTTAGCCACAGCAACTAAGATCGGCACAAAACAAAAGCTTTATTAACTCTACCTCTCCTGTGAGAGGGCGATCCAAGCTTCCCTTCTGGCAGCAGTGGCTCCGGCCATTCCAAACTGAAAGCCTCCTGTGCACGTCTGTCCTGCAAGCGACTGAACCCGCAGCCGCACAAACATGACGCTCCCTGGACTTTGTGCTGTGGACCTTACAGGCACTGGACATGCATAGAGACAACAAGTACTATGTATGACACCAAGTGTACACAGACACATTCTCAAGACCAATTAGGTACCTGTCGTCAGACTTTCCGCTGACTCTGCAGTCTTAATTTCATGCGTCGACTCAGGAGCTCCACAGCAGAAGGTGGCCGCCACGCCGAGAGCTCCTCCAGATGCTTCTGACAACACCTCCTTCTGGCTATTATTAAGCTCAGTTGTGGTCCCCACCCGTCTTACAGCCTCTTCTTTAAGATTCAAACCAGACAAAGCTGCAAGCGCCAAAGATGGATTTGATTCCGCCTTAGCAGTTTTTAGCCTTTGTAAAATTTTCTTCCCCCTTCTCCTAAAAAAGAAGAAAGTTCATGTTAAAGTTCTGATAACGTTCACAAAATTTGCTGCGTTTTGAAGCACTGACCTTTTCTGGGAGTAGTGGGAGAAGTGAACGTGTGAGATGTCCGAGAAGAAGGAGACAGAGGCCAGGTTGTCTATGGAACAAGACAGGAGGTACTCCTCACAGCCGTGCTCTTTCACCAAGGAGTGAGTCTTGCACGGATCGAAGAATATTTTATTTGTCGTCACCAGGAGGATACCCGAAACCACACCCTTACAATAACGAGAACATTTGGTTACAATTAGAAAAACAAACCTGTTGACAGATATCCAAATCACAACCAGTGAAGACTAGCAGTTGATGCTAGCCACCGACTACCGTATTTTTCGGACTTTAAGTCCCGTTTTTTTTTGGAGTTTGGCCGGGGGTGAGACTTGGCCAAACTATGAAAAAGAAAAAAAAAATTTTTTGTTGGTTTGACCGGGTCTCACCCCCCGCTGGACTGTGGAGAAGACTGCGACTTATAGTCCGAAAAATACGGTAGTTAGTTGCAGTAGACGTCACCTGTTTTCGTCCTTTGACGTCCTACTTCAGTGTTTCAAAACTCGCATCCTCTGCAGTGGACATATTTGTTTTTGGTTTATTTTGTCAGAATTACAAACTACGGAAAAACTATAGCCCTGTTGTGCAAAACATAAATGTCCACTGCAGAGGACGCTACTTCTCAGGAAATTTATAGTAGTTAGTTTATGGTAATTGAAGTTAGCGCTGCAAAATTTATTATTTTTACGCTTTCATATCAACTTATTTTTTACACTTACAACTGTTTGAAATGTTAACATGGTATTCGAAATATAAGCATAGTAAAGTGGAACCTCAATTTACAAACTCCTCATTGTATGAACACAAATATGCTTTGTTGAACGAACACTGTCTGAGAGTACGAATGTTTCATCCTCCCATTGTGTGATTCGCAGCGAAGCCATTTTGTGCCCGAATCACAACCATTGTGGGCGGGCGGATCGATCTCCAATCCTCATTCAGTCAGCACAGCATTGCTGTGCTTATGTGTTAGTTGTGTGCTTTTTAAGCCTTTTTTCCAGCATTTTTCTAGTTTTGCTAGCTCAATAGGAGTCCAAAGAAACCATTGGACAAGCGATGTCTTGTTTGAAACATTCCGGACTTATCCACATTGTTGTCGACACTGTATCAATCAATGTTCATTTATATAGCCCTAAATCACAAGTGTCTCAAAGGGCTGCACAAGCCACAACGACATCCTCGGTTTAGATCTCACATGAGGGTAAGGAAAATCTCACAACCCATTGGGATAACAATGTGAATGACTATGAGATACCTTGGAGAGGACCGCAGATGTGGGTGACCTCCCCCCTCTAGGGGAGACCGGATGCAATGGACGCAAAGTGGGTTTAGCATAATATTGTGAAAGTCCAGTCCATAGTGGATCTAACATAATAGTGAAATTCCAGTCCATGAATTGACTTACGTGGACCCCGACTTACACAAGTTGAAAAACTTATTCGGGTGTTACCATTTAGTGGTCAATTGTAAGGAATATGTACTGAACTGTGCAATCTACTAATAAAAGTTTCAATCAATCAATCAAGTAAAACCTCCACCCGCTTTCTTCCGCTGCAAACCAAGAAGATTAACCGAACGGGTAAAGCAAATGTAATCTTTTATTCGTAGTTATTGTAGCAACTTGGCTGTTAAAGTTAAGGAGTTTTAGGATTTAAAAAACTGAGTGCACCACAGGGTTAGTGACAGTGTGTGTGTGCGTGTCAGCAGGGTGGCTACAAAGGAGGACATTTCAGCTTGTTTTTTTTTTGACTTTGTCACTAAATAGAAAGTTGATATATCACCCCCTTGTAATGTTTGTTTAATATACAGTACTGTATAGCACTTTATATGGTGTTCAAAATTTACAAACTTATACTAAACTATGGACTTTTGTCGAGGTTGGAACACAATATTAATGTTTAAATTGGTTGGAGAAATGAGCTTCAATATACGAATTTTCTATTCACGAACCCTGTTCAGGAACCAATTCAGTTCGTAATTCAAGGTTTTACTCTATGTATAACGGTTTATCATGGCAGCGGTTTGACACAGGAACAGATCAATTCTCTTTCTGTTACTTCCAATGGGAAATACTGTTGTGGTTAAGCATGTCTCCATCATCAACCCCACCTTCCGGTCTGTGATGTGGCGGCAGAACAATTTGAGGTAAGGGGTGGCATCTGGCCCCTCCCCCTCACAGCATTCAGGCGGAAGAGCCAAAAGGCAGAGCTGTCCATCAGGCATCGGTACCGCCTCCACATCCTGTTTGCAGCACCAAGACATGGGTCATAGCACCCACTTAGACATTTTACAAAAGAACATCCATCTCATAATGTTGTATTAACAAAGTAATTAGCACGCTTAACACGAACATGCACGTTTGGCAAAACATGCACCCTTACTTGATTAGCCGTGTGTTTCATCCTTTTTTTTTACAAATACACCATATGTTGGCGCAGTTTGATTCAAGAAGTCAAAATTACTTAAAATTTCTCACACATCTCAATACTTTCTAAAAAATTCAACACTAACTTTAGGGTGTTTTAGCCGAAACGACACAAAATTTGGTACACGCTTGAGTGGAACATTTGAGCAAGATCCATCCATCCATCCATCCATCTTCTACCGCTTGTCCCTTTCGGGGTCACGGGGGGTTGCTGAAGCCTATCTCAGCTGCGTTTCGGGCGGAAGGCAGGGTACACCCTGGACAAGTCACCACCTCATCGCAGGGCCATTTGAGCAAGATGGGACAAAAAAAACATGGACGCCATCAACTAAAACATCTTTAAAAAGCTGTATGAGTGAGACTTAGCAACTAATTGTCCATAAGTCATTAATTCTAAATCCTTGAGGATATCTGCTCGCATGCCTTCAAAACTATTTGGAGTACAACCCACAGGGTTGCCGCAGGTCATGTGTACATATTTATAGTGAAAGACAACCGCAATATATTCCACCAGACACATATTATCATGCATTTTGATACACCGATGAAAGCCCAATTAACAATTCAGCGCCACCTAGTGGGCAGCCTTTTAAACTACACTTCCAATGCAAGTATTATATAGTAAATTAAATTGTATATCATGGCGACTTGTCCAGGGTGTACCCCGCCTTCTGCCGATTGTAGCTGAGATAGGCGCCAGCGCCCCCCGCGACCCCAAAAGGGAATAAGCGGTAGAAAATGGATGAATGGATCATCCAAATACTCTGTGTAAATAGAGGTAGGATGCATTATGTGATTACCGATTTTTGTGAAGGACCTTGAATTAAATGTAAAAGTTTTCATTTCAATTATGTTTTTATTTCAAATCCATAGTAGTTGTTAATAAAAGTGACCTTTGTCTAAGTACAAATACTTATGGTTTAAGTTGGTCAATTAAGACATGTCTGGCTCGGTTAACCTGACAGTAGCATGTAAAAAAACAAATCATACTTACCTCTGCTTATTTATGCCATGTATGTATTTTTTGTGTAGTCATTTTCTTTACTTATACATTAAGCCAGTGGTTCTTAACATGGGTTCGGCGCAGGTCAAGACACACCCGACTCATCGTGTAAATAAAAACTTCTTCCCATTGGCGTATAACGGATACGGCAACAGCAGAAGTAATTTGTCGTGAGTTTATGCACCGTGTTGGTTTTGTTCTTTGAACAAGGTGATGTTCATTTTGTGCACCAGTAAAAAAACATGGTAACACTTTAGTGTGGGGAACATATTGACCATTAATTAGTTGCTTATTAACATGCAAATTAGTAACATATTGGCTCTTAACTAATCATTATTAAGTACTTGTTAATGCCTTAATCGGCATGGCCTTATTATAACCCTAACCCTAACCAAATAACTCTGAATTAAGTCTTTATTACTTAGAATATGTTCCCCTAGTGTCCAAATAACTCTAAATTTGACATGATGTATGGTCTGGAATAGGTTTTTGTTATTTTTTTGGACTCTTTTAGTTTCTGTTCGCGCTCCCTTGTTTTGTTTGGTTACCAGTCTGACTTATGATCATTCTATCATGACTGGGGGGGTCGTAGCTTACCGAGAGGTTTGTTCTCCCGGGAAGCAAACGGACTATTCCAGACAAGGCTTGCAGGTAGGAACATATTTATTAACTCGCTAAATCTTGGCAGGGCATGTAGTAAACAAACAAACTATGGCGGGGAACAAACACAAAACTGTGGCATGAAACAAACAAACAAACTATGGCTTTGAACAAACACGAAACTGTAGCAATTAATAAACAAGACTTTCGTGGACACGGCATGAATCGAGCAACACGAACTGTGGTATCGCATGAAAACAAGCAATGACGCCAGGCCGACTGACTGGCAAAGACAGGCTTAGATAAGGGTCTTGATTAGAAACAGGTGCGCGGTTCGAACACCAGAGGCAGGTGAAAATCATAAGTCGGCATGGTAACCAAACAAAACAAGGGAGCGCAAAAAGGAACTAAAAGAGTTCAAAAAAATAACAAAAACATGATCCAGACCACAGATCATGACAAAATTAAGTCTTTTTTGCTTAGAATATGTTCCCTATACTAAAGTGTTACCAAAAACTAATACCTTGGTCTTGAATTTGAAAAAATAAATAATAATAAAATAACTCAAGAAGGGTTCGGTGAATGCGCATATGAACCTGGTGGGGTTCGGTACCTCCAACAAGGTTAAGAAGCACTGCATTAAGCACTTCAATAAAACTCTATACAAATACTGCCAAGTTTTCCAATGCCATTACGAGGTATTACAAAAGAGTCATTAGATGTAAATACAGTCAATAGTACATTTGTAACATGACAAAATAGGGTGAAAAAATAACTTCTTACCAGTAGTTTGTCGTATTCCGCTTCTGGCAAGGGCGACTGAGCTGCGAGAAGATCCAAAGAATCAGGATTCATCTGGTCTTTATGATCAAAATCCAGGTGGGCTTGAGGTGGTCCTTGTGTAATAAAGGTGCTTCTCCTCTCCCCAGTCTGCTGCTGCTGCTGCTGCTTCAACATGGTGGCCATGTTAGGAGGACTGAATCTGACATTGACTACAACCCAGCAACGGCAAAGTACTTCCTCTTTTTGCCTGCATGTGTCTGCCCTCCTACCTCCTTCTCTATTTGTTTGTCGTCATATCGGAGCACCGCATGACATACAAAAGCGGCTGTGTTTAACAAGTTTAAGTCTATCCAGACAATGCGTGTACATCCATTTATTTCCAGTTTACGGAGCATGTCTATGAACACGGTCACACACGTGTTGCTTTGCAAAACAAATCCTATCACCGCCACTACCGACGACAACAAGTGCGTCATGTGACAAGAGCTGAGTCGTACCTCTGTCTGGACCGCTGCAGCACACAAAGGTGAGGATTGTGACGAAAACTGGGGAGCTGTGGCACTGTTGCTGAAGCGGGATGAGATGCTAAACACTGACTCATCCTGTGCGGGGAGGAAAACAACATCATGAGCTATACACCTAGTGTAGATGGACGGATTTGTAAAAAGTATGTCGATAACCAAAGGGTGAAAAATGTCTTGTATTGACCCTCCTTAAAAAACAATCTAAAAAAAAAAAAGTCTTATTTTGAGGATTTATAAATTTACACACACTGAAAAAAAAACCTCCTAAGATTTACTTAAACAAATTTTTGTAAGTATTTGTACGCAAATGATTTAAGTCAAATTTAATGCTGCAATATCAAGTAACACTCACTTGCCAGTATCAAGTAAATTCTACTTACCATACAACATAACAGTTGTGAAGATATAAAGTAACAGTTACTTAATTACATCCAAGTTTTAAGTTATATTTATCTAAACAAATTAAGTTGGCAGGATCGTCATTTTACTCAAAATTTTATAAACCATATTTCCTTGTAAAGCCGTCAGCTTTAAATATATTTTAACCTCTTCTCACTCCAGCACTTATCAATGGCATTTAGGAATAAAAATGAGTGTGATTAAAAAGAATTTAAAAGAATTATTATGCGGCCGCGGCTCGGTAGTTGGACAGCCCTATTCCTCAAGCATGTCATTACACACACTTTTGTACCATTCATTTTACGTACCGGAAGGACGTATGCGTATCAGCGCTCCTTATACTAGATTGCAATGCATACTTGTTCAACAGTCATACCTTTTACACTGACGGTTGTAATATAAACAACTTTAACATTCTTACTAATATGCACCACACTCTGTGAACCCACACCAAAACAATTTCTGATAAACATCGACTCAGTAACACATTATAAACTCAAGATAAGAATTACCCATAATGCCACCTTGCAGTGCTCTGTGGAGTGATCCTAACGGCCGGAGCAGAGCCAGTCGGCCAGAGCCTGTTGTGCTGTGTGCATGCGTGTTCGTGCATGCGTTTCAAAACACTAGATTTTCAGAGTAAAGTTTATGTAATATTTTTAGGTTTATGTACGTACAACTATTAAACATTTAAATATGAGGAAACATAAGTAAAACTTACTCTTCCCCCATAAATTCATGTATTACGTTAATAAGATGTTTAATTTTACTTAAGAAACGCTAGTTCTTACTGAATGTTAAAAATATTAGGTATAAATTATGACAGTTACTCTAATAGAGTTTACAGCTCCAAAAAGTCACTTTTTTCAGTGCACGCATACTAGCAGCTGGCTCAAAAATGACCCCACACCCCCGCAAAGTAAGTAAGAGCTTTTTTCTTCCTGTCACTCACAAACACCAACACACCACTGATTTAGAGAGATGCAGCAGCGACAATACAATACAGTACAATTGTACAATCGGAGTAGAAGTGTTGCAACACAACTTTTTCACTTACAATACCAAAATAGGAATCTTAAGTATTGGCCGATTGCAATATTGATCAGGTACGATATCAGCATGAACCATGCATGCTTTTATTATTTTATGGTGTGGAATGTTAGAGGTTTGATAGAGTGTAATTACCCAGAGAACAACTGTAGATTTGAAAAAAACTAACTTACTTAATATTAACCATGGAGAATAGACATTTTTGTTGTGTTATACTTTTGTAGCTGTGTGTAGGAATTATGCCTCGGAGATTTTGGATGCAAGTCGAGATGAATGGTAAATGGGTTGTACTTGTATAGCGCTTTTCTAGCCCTTTTTTAGGAGCCCGAAGCGCTTTGACAGTATTTCCACATTCGCCCATTCACACACACATTCACACACTGATGGCGGGAGCTGCCATGCAAGGCGCTCACCAGGATCCATCAGGAGCGAGGGTGAAGTGTCTTGCCCAAGGACACCATGGACGTGACTAGGATGGTAGAAGGTGGGGATTGAACCAGCAATCCTCAGATTACTGGCACAGCCACTCTACCAACTTCGCCACGCCGTCCGATATTTGCTTTTTTGCTGATATCGGATCTATATCCAACATCAATTTCGGACTGGGACACCCTTAAATAATAGTATTGACAATTATTTAAATATGAATTAGCAGTATAACTTTATGCCATGTTTAACATACAATTAGCGTAATCACCCCAATATAAGATCAAAGACAAAATTATTTCCCCTATTTATAGACTTCATATCTCTTGATCACTTGTCTTTCTCATACAATTAAGATAACGTAAAAAAATGGTATCTTATGTTTGGTACATATTAAATGGTACACACAGTTTTTTATGCTGCCTTTATGTACATTACAGCAATACACTAATCCCTCGTTTATCCCTGTTATTTGGTTCCGGACGTAAATGTATTTCCGCGAAGTAGGAATCTATAATTATAAATCAAATATTTTTATAGCAAGAGCATAAAAACTGTTTACAACCTTCTTAGTACATTTTTCAACATTAAGAAAGCCCCTTGGACATGAAAAAACCTAATTTAGCTGCCTTTATATTCTTTAAAACCAATATAATAATGCTGCCTAAGGGTGAGCCAATGAGTGCCCACAATACTGAACAGCGTGCTCTGATTGGTTTGGTCTCTTTTAGTGGCCAACGCTACTGTACTCTTAATATGTTTAGTTCCTTCAGCCATTTTTATGTTTGAAAATGCCCAATTCAGGGCAAAATGTTGTAGAATTGAAATAAAATATGAAAAAAACACAAAATTTGAAGTGCGATGTGGCGAGAAACGACTGTGCCCATAAAATGCAACAAAGTGACTTTAGAAACACTCCCCAATTTTTCTTTACACTTTAAAATGTTACTTTTAACACCAACCTGCACATTAAGGCTTTATAAAGCCAACATTTGTGTAGATTGTAAAAGTGTAACCAATGTTGTGTCCAGGAAGTCTAGGAAAAGGGATACTATATATATTGTAAAGGCTATTCCCGTCTCGTGTACTCTATGGACAACATTCCAATTAAGAATCCCACTTCCTCATTTATCAACAATGTTTCCGTGTAAAGGAAAACGCAGTTCGGCAAATTCCGACGAACGCTGTTTGTCTTCAAATCAACTTAATAATTCCCATTCAACAGCTTCAAATGCAAATAAACAGCATACCTTGGCATAAACATGAGAAAAGACATCCCTCCTGTTGTACAGGCTTTGAAACCGATCCAGTTTACCCATGTTGACTGAAACACTTAGCTCTGAACCTTGGACTGCCTTTCTTATCGGTCCATAACAATAAAATGATTAAATTAGCACAGCATACCCTTTCTGTACATATGAAAGTGTTTCAGTGTAAATGGGAGCAACATCAAAAAGTCAGACAATGATCTGTGACTGACCGTGATGTTTTTTCCATCATGTGATGCGTGTCGGCCTGTCTGCTCTTGCTTCACGACAGTGTCCACATCCCATGACGACCCTATGAGGGAAACCAAATGTCATGCCTTTCAACATCACTCGTTTCTAATAATATATATATATATATATATATATATATATATATATATATACATACATATATGTAAAATAGTACCACCTCAGAAAAAAATTGTCTCTCCATGTACTGCCATAATGACCAAAATTAAAATACAGTAGCATTGACAGCCCAAGTATTCATTAAAAACATGACAGAGGTTTTATTTAACAAGTATATTTAGTATTTATGGCCACTGTAACATTACACACAGTTTGAACAGTAACACTGTGTTTGGAAAATAGGAAAATAAAATGCTGTACTTTAGTCATGTGATTCTATAGCATACCACTATATGGAGCCCGCGTACCACAGTTTGATAATCAGTGTAATAGATGTATAAACTAGAGTATAATTGGCGTGCTGAATTCAAAGTTTTGTGAAAATACATCTCAGAGTTTTTCTTTCTCTTTGGATTTTCTGCAACACTTTTTCCAGAAAAGCATCCTTAAGGTGGGATAACAAGGAGAGGACGATACAACTTTTTGTACCCCACATTGTACAATTAAGCGGTTAATTTATTTTTACAATTGCGTGACAGTTAAGAACGTTATGTTATGTATATTTTATTTCATCTCCATGAATTGTTATGGGAAGAATTGTTTTAAAATACAAACTTTATGTGAATATTTTTTTAGAAGTGTAATAAAGGCATTCTTTGTTTATAGGTTTTACTTCTTAGGTTAGCCTCTTTTTACACTTGTATGACAAGAATGCTACAATGTTAATGGAATGTCGTTTATTCGGTCAATAAGGGTTTCTTATCAACATTTACTATCAACGGTGGTTAACTTCTTTTTACACTTTCACAGTGAAGTAAATATCTCAAAAAGCTTTCATGCCAACACATAATTTATATTTTCATTATTTCCTTTGTGAAAATAGTTGTGTTAAAAAAAAAAAACTATAGATTTAGCATTTTTACGTTTTATAATTGGATTTACATGACGTCACGTCCGGCTTATGTCCGGTTAGCGTCTGTTCTCAATGGGTTCTAGGCGCCATTTAACCTTTCTCGAAGAAAAATGCTTATGCCTGCCTTGTTTTCGGCAGTACAAACTGTTCAAATCGCAAATAGGATAAACGTTTCTCCAGAGTTCCTCGAGAGTTAATGAAAAAGGGCGCAACAGTGCAAGATTTTACGAAAGACGACGAGAAAAGTGGCACGCACCGCAGTCCGAGGGAGCGCAGTCGAAGAATGCGCAAGTTTGCAGCGATCTCTTCCCATTTAGGTATCATCTTGTTATTGTTTGTATTTTAATATTTCACTGAATAAACCAGAAAGTCAGGGTCAATGATACTTTGTCAGGAAAGGTACTTCTACGATCCCTCTTGCTTATTTTGTACACAAATGTGTCAGAGTGTATATGACAACAGTACAAAAAATTTGCTGCTTCAAAAAGCAAGACTCACTCCCAGAAGCTGATGGTCTCTGTATGGTTACCAGAAAAGGTTAGGGATAAGGGTTTAGTGCGATGTTTGATAGGCCCTAAAGGCCTACCGAAACCCACTACTACCGACCACGCAGTCTGATAGTTTATATATCAATGATGAAATATTAACATTGCAACACATGCCAATACGGCCGGCTGGGTTAGTTTACTAAATTGCGATTTAAAATTTCGCGCCGAAGTATCCTGCTGAAACGTCGCGGTCTGATGACGCGTGCGCGTGACGTCACGCATTGTAGAGTATATTTTGTTCCAGCACCGTTCCCGGATATAAGTTGTCTGTTTTCATCGCATAATTCAACAGTATTCTGGACATCTGTGTTGCTGAATCTTTTGCAATTTGTTCAATGAATAATGGAGACGTCAAAGAAGAAAACTGTAGGTGGGAAGCGGTGTATTGCGACCGCCTTTAGCAACACAAACACAGCCGGTGTTTCATTGTTTACATTCCTGAAAGATGACGGTGAAGCTTTACTATGGAACAGACCGGTCAAGCGAACACGGTTGGATTGGACCACACACACAAAGTACAGTGTATTATGCAGCGATCATTTCGAAAGATTGTGTTTCAAAGAGGGTCCCTTGCAAAGGGCAGAGATGGGCATCGCCACCACCCGTCGACTGGTGCTGAAGAAAGGTGCGGGGCCGACCTTCAGATTGTACAGGTACGACCATATAATCTCACTAAAACACTAGTAACTCAATAAGCAGATAAGGGGTTTTCCGGAATCATCCTAGTAAATTTGTCTAATAACATCTGAATAGTCTTTTTTATTTGTATTCTTGTCCTTCACTTTCACTTTCCTCATCCACAAATCTTTCATTCTTGCTCAAATTAATTGGGGAAATAGTCGCTTTCTCGGTCCGAATCGCTCTCGCTGCTGGTGGCCATGATTGTAAACAATGTGAGGAGCTCCACAAACCATGACGTCACGCGCATATCGTCTGCTACTTCCGGTACAGGCAAGGCTTTTTTATCAGCACCAAAAGTTGCAAACTTTATCGTCAATGTTCTCTACTAAATCCTTTCAGCAAAAATATGGCAATATCGCAAAATGATCAAGTATGACACATAGAACGGACCTGCCATCCCTGTTTAAATAAGAAAATCTCATTTCAGTAGGCCTTTAATGATGAAACCAGAACCAGCCAATGAGGTGTCAAGTTTGAAGTCACGTGACACAGATCTGGCAAAACACCATAAAAAACAGTTAACTGGGCTACCTTGGTATAATACAACATAATTAATATTTCAATGTGGCCCAATGGATGTTTCCCAACAACAGAAATGTTTCCAATGGTTAGAATCTACATTTCTGAGTGACATATGGGCCCCAGGGCACGAACAGAGTAGGGCAGAGTGGGCTTGTGTCAGACGGAGGCAGATTTCTACAGCAAAGTTCTACAGTTAGTGATATATTTAATGGAGTATGTGAATGTTTTTTTACCCTTTACGTTTGTTTTGCTGTGTTTTTTCATCTTTGCTTTTCTTGCTTGTTTAGAAAAGATGTCGATCATGGAAGTGGTCTGCAGTCGAGGAACAAGGTTCATATATTCTAAATATTCAGCGTTTTATTGTTTATAGTTAAAATGTAAATCCTACATTTATGTACTGTGGCAAGGGGCGTGGTCCACGCGTTCCCTGCGGGCGGGGTGTGTGCAGAGATCGGTCATGAAGCAGCTGACAGGTGAGTGGATAATCTCAGCTGGAACGAGTTATCTAATCACCTGTTCCTTTATTAGCATCGCGGGAGACCTTGATCGGGGAAGGACGGAAGACACGGAGAGGAGGAGCGTGCTGGAAAGCAGAATCCAAAAAGACTCTTTAAAAATACTGCAAGTACGGGCTGCAAAGCCTGGTATGTGTATTGTGTCAAAAAGATTAAATATTGTAAACCGCTGTGTGAAGTGTGCAGAACGTCCCTGATCCAGAAGACGAAGGTACGAGACCTGTTACATGTACCCATCCATCCATCCATTTTCTACCGCTTATTCCCTTTAGGGGTCGCGGGGGGCGCTGGCGCCTATCTCAGCTACAATCGGGCGGAAGGCGGGGTACACCCTGGACAAGTCGCCACCTCATCGCAGGGCCAACACAGATAGACAGACAACATTCACACTCACATTCACACACTAGGGCCAATTTTTTTAGTGTTGCCAATCAACCTATCCCCAGGTGCATGTCTTTGGAAGTGGGAGGAAGCCGGAGTACCCGGAGGGAACCCACGCATTCACGGGGAGAACATGCAAACTCCACGCAGAAAGATCCCGAGCCTGGATTTGAACCCAGGACTGCAGAAACTTCGTATTGTGAGGCAGACGCACTAACCCCTCTGCCACCGTGTACATTCTGACTAATTTAGTAAAAAACTAAAGTTAATTCCGTTTTTTTTAAATGGTCTTTTTAATTTATTTTACTGAAAAGACAATATTAACTATGAACCATGTTTATAGTTAAAATTATAAATCCCACATTTATATACATTCTGACTGTCACATAGTTTAGTAAAAAAACTAAACTTAATTCCGTTATTGAGATGGTCTATTTTACTGAAAAGACACAATACAAACTATGAACAATATAACACTGAATATTTAAAATAAATGAACATCGCTCCTCTACTACAGCACCTCCTTCATCGACATTTCATAATTGAGCAAGAGCAACAAAGATGCAACAATTTTGGTTTAAGTTAAGTTAAAGTACCAATGATTGTCACACACACACTAGGTGTGGTGAAATTTGTCCTCTGCATTCGACCCATCCCGTTGTTCACCTCCTGGGAAGTGAGGCGAGCAGTGAGCAGCAGCGGTGCCGCGCCCGGGAATCATTTTTGGTGATTTAACCCCCAATTCCAACCCTTGATGCTGAGTGCCAAACAGGGAGGTAATGGGTCACATTTTTATAGCCTTTGGTATGACTCGGCCGAGATTTGACCTCACAACCTACCGATCTCAGGGCGGACACTCTAACCTCTAGGCCACTGAGTAGGTCAAAAATAAAGGCAAAAATATAAAAAAAAAAAAAAATTCCACTTATTCGATATATCAATGTTTTGCAGAACTAAGTAGAAGGAATCAGATGCTTTGCACCTCATCTGCATGAAGCAGCGCTTCCTATAGGCACCATAGTGTGTTCTTTAGCTTTCAATGACCAAAATGTGTCTTGTAAACAACGAGCTTACGCTAAAACATTTATTCCTCCCTTCATAGATGCCTCCAAACATTGTTTACCTAAACATTATTATTCAGCACCATCTTCTGGTCACATTGTGTATCACAGTCAGTTTAGGTGCATATTATGACAGTTTAGGTGCATATTATGACAGTTTAGGTGCATATTATGACAAGTGGAAACCAAACTAACTTGTCACCTCATTGGCTGGTTCTGAGACAGGATTGATTGCTTCAGTCTTAATTTACTGCAAGTGAATCCTGCTTTTCGAAGCAACAAATTCTTAAGCACTGAATTTTTTTTACACTTAATTGTTATACGCTGAATTTTTACACAGATTTTTATATACACTAAATTTTAAAATACAGATTTTTTTTGTTCAATGAAATTGTCAGCAAAATTCAGTTCAAAAAATTTAAATGCAAAAAAATCAGTAACATAAATTCGGTGTCAAAAAAAAAGTTTGGTAATTAAGACACAAATTAACCTCCATCGTTATAAGCCTCGGTGCTTTTCCAAGTTCGCATCTGTTTTATCATTTACAAACCCCGTCTCCATATGAGTTGGGAAATACAATGATTTGCAAAACATTTTCAACCCATATTCAGTTGAATATGCTACAAAGAGAACATATTTGATGCTCAAACTGATAAATATATATTTTTTCAAATAATCATTAAATTTAGAATTTGATGCCAGCAACACGTGATAAAGAAGTTGAGAAAGGTGGCAATAAATACTGATAATGTTGAGGAATGTTCATCAAACATTTATTTGGAACATCCCACAGGTGTGCAGGCTAATTGGGAACAGGTGGGTGCCATGATTGGGTATAAAAACAGCTTCCCAAAAAATTCTCAGTCTTTCACAAGAAAGGATGGGGCGAGGTACACCCCTTTGTCCACAAGTGCGTGAGCAAATAGTCAAACAGTTTAAGAACAACATTTCTCAAAGTGCAATTGCAAGAAATTTAAGGATTTCAACATCTACGGTCCATAAAATCATCAAACGGTTCGGTGAATCTAGAGAAATCACTCCACGTAAGCTGCTTAGCCGTAAACCAACATTGAATGATCCTGACCTTCGATCCATCAGACGGCACTGTATCAAAAACAGATATCAATTTCTAAAGGACATCACCACATGGACTCAGGAACACATAAAAAAAAAACACTGTCACTGAATGCAGTTCGTCACTACATCTGTAAGTGCAAGTTAAAACTCTACTTTGCAAAGCGAAAGCCATTTATCAACAACATCCAGAAACGCCGCCGGCTTCTCTGGGCCCGAGATTATCTAAGATGGACTGATGCAAAGTGGGAAAGTGTTGTCTGACGAGTCCACATTTCAAATTGTTTTTGGAAATTTTGCGACATAGTGTCATCCGGACCAAAGGGGAAGCGAACCATCCACACTGTTATCGACGCAAAGTTCGAAAGCCAGCATCTGTGATGGTACAGGGGTGCATTAGTGCCCAAGCCATGGGTAACTTACACATCAGTGAAGGCACCATTAATGCTGAAAGGTACATACAGGTTTTGGAACAACATATGCTGCCATCTAAGTGCCGTCTTTTTCATGGACACCCCTGCTTATTTCAGCAAGACAATGCCAAGCCACATTCAGCACATGCTATTGAGTGTTGTTAAAAGAAAAGGTGATGTAACACAGTGTGAACATGCCCTCTCCCAACTACTTTGGCACGTGTTGCAGCCATGAAATTCTAAGTTAATTATTATTTGCAAAAAAAAATAAAGTTTATGAGTTTGAACATCAAATATCTTGTCTTTGTGCATTCAATTGAATATGGGTTGAAAAGGATTTGCAAATCATTGTATTCCGTTTATATTCACATCCAACACAATTTCCCAACTCATATGGAAACGGGGTTTGTAGAATGAAGTTTGGAGCATAAGATAGTTTGGTATGTCTATAACTCTACCGACAGATAGTCCTTGCTATCGAAGTGACAAATCCTTTTTTTTGATAAAGTATAGGGATCTTTTCCATTGCATAGTTGTAGGTTTTGCTCGTATCTGCTTTTTGCAGGAAGATCTAGGCCCCTTGCATACTCAGAGAGTTTTCGCGTTCCATGCTGCACAACAACCATCTTGGCTTGGTTGACCACCACTGTTTCTCACTTCTAGGATGAAGTCGTGTGGTGGAAAACAAGCAATTGAGTGGTTAACTTATTTTTACACTTGCATTACCTTTAAGAATGTTGTAATGGAAATTAAACGGCAGCTGTACAGTCAATACAAGTTTTATGATTTTTTTAATTTCCATTCATTCCTACAGTATTACAGGGACTGTTTCAAAATATAAACATTTGCTATTAACAGTGGCTAACTTATTTATACACTTGAAATCTTGAAGGGTTAATCATTATTTTTTCCCCTGTTAATTCCCTGCAGCTGAGATAGGCACCAGCGCCCCCCGCGACCCCAAAGAGAATAAGCGGTAGAAAATGGATGGATGGAAAAATTGTTTAAAAATACCAACTTTATGCAAATATTTAAAAAAAAGTTTATAGTACTTTATTGGTTTTAGGTTTTACAGTTAAGTACCAGTAGTTAGCTTCCTTTTACATTTCCTTGACAATTAACAATGTTTTAACGTTAATGAAATGTCATCTATTCAGTCAATTATGGTTTCATGATTATTTTCATTCCCATTATTGAGAAGAATGTTTATTATCAACAGTGGTTACCTTCTCTTACACTTGTGTGACAGTGAATTGAATATCTTAAAAAGGTTTTTACGCCAACAGATAATTTCTATGAGAAAATGTTTATTGTTTTCAAACCGAACAAACTATTGTTTTAGCGTGTTTAAGTTTTATTCTTAAATGGTTAACTTTTATTTTTTTATTATTTGTTTGGAATGTTATAGTGCAAATGTCACTAGTACAGTCAATACAAGTTTTATGAATATTTTTGATTTCCATTTCCAATTAGAAGAATTACTTCAAAATACCGAATAAAAACTTGCCGGTTTCATAATGCGAACATATAATTTATTTGAACACTGAAAGTTTGTTTTGAAAGGTACTTTTTTTTTTTTTTTACATTTGACAGTGCTAACTTCTTTTTACACTTGCTTGACAGTTAGGAATGTTCAAATGTTAATTTATGAAGGCCTATTTCCATGAACCCCACAGTACCTTGCAGGTAATACTGCCGCAGTATAGGGTTTCGGATGTGAGGGATGTGGTCCAGAGGTCGGCCAAGGGGAGGTTGGTTGCCGCCTAAAGAAGGCTCCTGTAAAGTTCGGGACTGAGGTTGAGTATCCCAGGACCGCTTAGCAAACTGTGGAGGCTGAGACACCCCAGGAGGCAGCTTGGAGCCCAGCCTAGAGATGACAAATAATAAAAAAGACAATTAATATTCATCATGTGGGTTATTTGGTGACTTACCTCTTTACAGGTCAAAGTTAGCAGTTGTTCACTATTTGTGTCCTGATAGTTACACATTAATAAAATTTATATTTGTAGCGCACCCTAAGGGTTGTAGGCATACATGTAATACAGCTAATCATGTAAAATCTACACAGACAAATGGCTCATGACTTATGGCTAATTAGTTGCCACGATACCCGCCGTCTCATTTTAAAGATCCCTTAATATTGTTTAATGTGGTCCGTCACGTCATTTAATGTGGTCCGTCATATCATTTATTGTGGTCTGTCATATAATTTAATGTGGTCTGTCATGTCATTTTAAATGGTCTGCCACATTTATTGTGGCCATCTACGCCATTTTATATAGTACGCCACATTATTTTAAACAGCCCTTCACACCATTTTATATGGCTCGCCAGATTATTTTAAAAAGTCTGTCATTTGTGGCAGGTTGTACGCATACATGTAATAAAACAATCATGTAAAATCTAATTAGATGAATGGCTCATGACTTATGGCTAATTAGTTGCCATGACACCACCTGTGTCATTTTGAAGATGCTTTGCCACCACGACATTTTATGTGGTCTGCCAAGTCATATAACAAGGCCCACCATGTAATTTGAAATGGCCCGACACATTTATCGTGGCCTGCAACGTCATTTTACGTGGTCCGACACATCATTAAATGTGGCTTGTCATGTCGTTTTATGTGGTCCGCCAAATCATTTATGTGTCCTGTGAAAAGTTGGAAATAATACAGCACCTTTGGGCTAAATGTATTTGTTTTTCAATTTTGACCTATTGCAAATGTTCTACACTTTAATATTACCATATCTAATCATGCAGCAATATTTTGCAAGGATTTCTATTTTGGTTTTCAGAAATAAACACTTAAATATCCCCTTGTCAGCTTGACTTATGATTTCAGAGCAAGCTATCCATCAATCTGTTAGTAAAACATAATCATCAAAATAAGTTGCCTTCGCAAATTGTGCAACTAGGCTAGTATAGAGTCATGGTCAAAAGTCTACATACACTTGTGAAGGACATAAGGTCATGGCTGTCTTGAGTTTCCAATAATCTTTTAGAACTCTTATTTTTTTGTGATAGAGTGATCGGAGCACTTCCTTTTCGGTCACAAAAAAGTTCTGCTGGGTCAAAAGTATACATACAGCAATGTTAATATTTGGTTACATGTCCCTTGGCAAGTTTCACTGCTGCAATAATGCGCTTTTGGTAGCCATTCACAAGCTTCTGGTGGAATTTTTGACCACTCCTCTTTTTACAAAATTGGTGTAGTTCAGCTACATTTTTTGATTCTCTGAAATGGACATGTTTCTTTAGCATTGTCCACACGTTTAAGGCAGGACTTTGGGAAGGCCATTGTAAAACTTTCGTTCTAACCTGATTTAGCCATTCCTTTACCGCTTTTGACATGTGTTTGGGTTCATTGTCCTGTTGGAACACCCAACTGTGCCCAAGACCCAACCTACGGGCTGATGATTTTAGGTTGTCCTGAAGAATTTGGAAGTAATCCTCATTTTTCTTTGTCCCATTTACTCTCTGTAAAGCACCAGTTCCATTTACCGTATTTTTCGGAGTATAAGTCGCACCTGCCGAAAATGCATAATAAAGAAGGAAAAAATCATAGATAAGTCGCACTGGAGTATAAGTCACATTTTTGGGGGAAATATGTTTCATAAAAACCAACACCAAGAATAGACATTTGAAAGGCAATTTAAAATACATAAAGAATAGTGAACAACAGGCTGAATAAGTGTACGTTATATGACGCAAAAATAACTGAGAAGGTGCCTGGTATGTTAACGTAACATATTATGGTAAGAGTCATTCAAATAACTATAACATATAGATCATGCTATACGTTTACCAAACAATCTGTCACTTCTAAATGCTAAATCCGATGAAATCTTATACGTTTATTCTCTTATGTGAACGAGCTAAATAATATTATTTGATATTTTACGATAATGTGTTAATAATTTCACACATCGGTCGCTCCTGAGCATAAGTCGCACCCCCCGGCCAAACTATGAAATAACTGCGACTTATAGTCCGAAAAATACGGTATATTTGCAATGTGGCACTCCATTAAAATTTGTTTGACACCCCAGGTATAAGTGCAGCACCCCTTTGTTCAACTCTACTTGAAAGCAAGTTTCAACAAAATGAAATACAAACCCCGTTTCCATATGAGTTGGGAAATTGTGTTAGATGTAAATATAACCTACTACAATGATTTTTAAATCCTTTTCAACCCATATTCAATTGAATGCACTACAAACACAATATATTTGATGTTCAAACTCATAAACTTTATTTTTTTTAGTAAATAATAATTAACTTAGATTTTCATGGCTGTAACACATGCCCAAAAAGTTGAGAAAGGGCATGTTCACCACTGTGTTTCATCACCTTTTCTTTCAACAACACTCAAGAAATGTTTGGGAACTGAGGAAACTAATTGTTGAAGCTTTGAAAGTGGAATTCTTTCCCATTCTTGTTTCATGTAGAGCTTCAGTCGTTCAACAGTCTACGCTGTCGTATTTTACGCTTCATAATGCGCCACACATTTCCGATGGGAGACAGGTCTGGACTGCAGGTGGGCCAGGAAAGTACCCGCACTCTTTTTTTTTACGAAGCCACGCTGTTGTAACACTTGTCTTGCTGAAATAAGCAGGGGCGCCCATAATAACGCTGCTTGAATGACAACATATGTTTGCTCCAAAACCTGTATGGACCTTTCAGCATTAATGGTGCCTTCACAAATGTGTAAGTTACTCATGCCTTTGGCACTAATGCACCCCCATACCATCACAGACGCTGGCTTTTGAACTTTGCGTCTATAACAATCCGAGTGGTTATTTTCCTCTTTGTTCTGGAGGACACCACGTCCTCTGTTTCCAAATATAATTTGAAATGTGGACTCGTCAGACCACAGAACACCTTTCTACTTTGCATCAGTCCATCTTAGGTGAGCTCGGGCCCAGCCAAGCCGGCGGCGTTTCAGGATATTGTTGATAAATGGTTTTGGCTTTGCATAGTAGAGTTTTAACTTGCACTTACAGATGTAGCGACCAACTGTAGTTACTGACAGTGGTTTTATGAAGTGTTCCTGAGCCCATTTGGTGATATTCTTTACACACTGATGTCGGTTTTTGATGCAGTACCGCCTGAGGGATCAAAAGTCCGTAATATCATCGCTTACGTGCAGTGATTTCCCCAGATTCTCTGAACTTTTTGATGATTTTACGGACCGTAGATGGTAAAATCCCTGAATTCCTTGCAATAGCTCATTGAGAAATGTTGTTCTAAAACTGTTCGACAATTTGCTTACAAAGTGGTGACCCTCGCCCCATCCTTCTTTGTGAATTACTGAGCATCTCATGGAAGCTGCTTTTATACCCAATCATAGCACCCTCTGTTCCCAATTAGCTTGCACACCTGTGGGATGTTCCATATAAGTGTTTGATGAGCATTCCTCAACTTTATAAGTATTTATGGCCACCTTTCCCAACTTCTTTGTCACGTGTTGCTGGCATCAAATTCTAAAGTTAATGATTATTTGCACAAAAAAAAAACGTTTATCAGTTTGAACATCAAGTACGTTGTCTTTGTAGCACATTCAACTGAATATGGGTTGAAAATGATTTGCAAATCATTGTATTCCGTTTATATTTACATCGAACACAATTTCCCAACTCATATGGAAATGGGGTTTGTACATAATCCGATGTTTTGTTTTTGGTAGACTACATATTAGTACACAACACTGCATCTAAGATGTTTATTTGTAATCAAGCTGTCTTTAAGAACGTCATACAAGGTTAGAGAGCACATAACTCACATAAACAGTCATGAATATATTGTTGGCACATTCATGAACCTTAAAGGCAAAAGGGCAGATAAGTGTGTCGCATGTTTTGCTTTTATATTTCTGTCAAGGATTACCGCATATATACCAACCTGGACTTAACATTGCCAAAGTAGCTGGTCCGGGTCTTGTCTCTCTGAGGCTTGTGGTCCATTGAGGCAATGTCCATCCTCCTCAAAGACTGAGCCATTTTCTCGGTGTCTTTAGTTTGATGCTGGCTGCGGTCCAGGTGCTGCTTTTAAAAAGGGACGAGGGGCTCAATTGGCATCCTTCCTCCTTCTTTTATTCCCCATGACTGCCTTTTGTCCCACTTTGCACCATCTGCAGTTCAACAACAAGGCAGTAACTTAGACGTGGTGCAGAGGGGTCGGGTTGCATGCATGCATGGATTTTTGCAGACATAGGCATGTGTTCTTGGTGGGCTATTGGAGTCAGTTCTGCCATACAATTAACATGCTAATATGTCAATATGGGGACTAGTTATTTACCTTGCTCTAAGCCAGGGGTTTCAAGCATGCAGCCCGCAAGACGTTTTTACACGGCCCGCGCTTTGTTATGACAATTTGATGTTGGTGCGGCCCGCGAGTTTAATATGAACGCCGCTTGACAGCGCCATACTTGCCAACGTCCCCTATTTTCCCGGGAGACTCCTGAATTTCAGGGGACAAATTCTCTCGAAGCCTCTGTCAATTTTTACCAGATCAACGATATTCAGGGGGTGCCATAATGGTACTGCTTTTAGCGCCCCCTACATCCTGAGCTGACAGCGTGCAATACCAATTGCAGGTTGCATCTGGCCATGTGAGACACACGTGTGCTATTGCAAGATATATTTGATCAACAGCTACACACGTCACACTAAGGGTGGCCGTAATTTTTTTTTTTAAAACTGTTACAAATATTTGTCAGACTGTGAACCCACACCAAACAAAAATGACAAACACATTTCGGGAGAACTACCGCATCGTAATACAACATAAGCACACCAGAACAATTACCCAGAAGCCCATGCAGACCTAACTCCTCCGGGCTACAATACACACCCCCCCCCCAGGGTTTCCCACACATTCATTTATTTGTGGCGGCCCGCCACGAAAGAACTACAGCCGCCACAAATAAAAAAAATTAAAAAAAAATTAAAAAAAATACATGAATAAAAAAAAGAATATATATATATATATATATATATTTTTTTTTTTTTCTTCCGGCTTTTGACTCGCTCGACCGCTCATAAAAGCAATGGGACTCTGTCTGAGAATGGAGCTCGTAGTTATATAAATATGTAAATATTATATAAATATGTACATTAAGTGTTGTAATTATATTCCAACTCCGCGTTCTTCTTGGTAATCGCCGCTGCCACTCCCCCCCCCCCACACCGCCTGACCACACCACCACAAATAGATGCCTGACCTGTGGGAAACACTGCCCCCCCTACCACCAACCCCCCACCCTCCCTACTTGCATCGGTTGAGGTGTTGTATATTGTAGCCCTGCAAGGTGTTCTGGGTATTTGTTCTCTTGTGTTTAAGTTGTGTTAGGGTGCGGAAATTCTCCCAAAAAGTTTGTCATTCTTGATTGGTGTGGGTTCAAAGTGTGGCGCATAATTGTAACAGTGTTAAAAGTTTTTTTACGTCCATCCTTAGTGTGACATGTATGGCTGTTGAAGTACATCTTGCAGCCACGTATGTTGTTATGCACAAGTCTCATGCAGCATGAAACAGAGCCGGCACATTGGTTGTGTGATGTAAAAGCGTGCGCGATGACATGTAGTGGAGCGGTAGTCTTCTTTAGGGGATGCGTGGACTCCCGGAGGTACTTGGAGGTATACCAAGGGACAAGTAAGATTTATTAAAAACATTCCAAAAAACAGCAGCAATTCATAAATCCTTTATACATATGTTTATTGAATAATTCTTTAATGAAGTATACATGTAAGTTCATAAACTGTGGAAAAATAATACATCAATCTAACATTCAGTGTTGACAGCTAGACGTTTTGTGGACATGTTCCATAAATATTGATGTTAAAGATTTCTTTTTTTGTGAAGAAATGTTTAGAGCGAAGTTCATGAATCCAGATGGATCTCTATTACAATCCCCAAAGAGGGCACTTTGGGTTGATGATTATTTCTATGTGTAGAAATCTTTATTTATAATTGAATCAATTATTTATTTTTCAACAAGTTTTTTAGTTATTTTTATATCTTCTTTTCCAATTAGTTCAAGAAAGACCACTACAAATGAGCAATATTTTGCACTGTTATACAATTTAATAAATCAGAATCTGATGACATAGTGCTGTATTTTACTTCTTTTTCTCTTTTTTTCAACCAAAAATGCTTTGCTTTGATTAGGGGGTACTTGATTTAAAAAAAAATGTTCACAGAGGGTACATCAATGAAAAAAGGTTGAGAACCACTGCCTTAGCGGCTCTGTATCAAAAATCTACATCAATCTCTAAAGGATATCACCACATGAGCTCAGAAACACTTCAGAAAACCACTGTCACTAAATACAGTTTGTCACTACATCTGTAAGTGCAAGTTAAAGCTCTACTATGCAAAGCGAAAGCCATTTATCAACAACATCCAGAAACGCCGCCGGCTTCTCTGGGCCCAAGATCATCTAAGATGGACTGATGCAAAGTGGAAAAGTGTTCTGTGGTCGGACGAGTCCACATTTCAAATTTTTGGGGGAAATATTTGACATCGTGTCATCCGGACCAAAGGTGAAGCAAATCATCCAGACTGTTATCGACGCTAAGTTCAAAAGCCAGCATCTGTGATGTTATGGGGGTGCATTAGTGCCCAAGGCATGGGTAACTTACACATCTGTGAAGGCACCATTAATGCTGAAAGGTACACACAGGTTTTGGAACAACATATGCTGCCATCTAAGCGCCGTCT